>NC_091345.1:765000-792875 GCF_038502225.1 Cherax quadricarinatus | reverse complement strand
AACAAGACTAGAAAATACCCTTGACCTTAATACTTTTAATCAATGAGGATCTGGTATGGATTATAATGGTGTCAACAACTAATTATGACCACAACATAATTAAGGCTCAAACCTGTATGAACAGTAGTATTCAGTAGTAAAGTGCAACCAGTCATATGGGTGTATTCAACAAATTCAGTTTCAAGTGTTAAGACATTAATCAGGAACAAATAAATCATGACTTGTGAGATATGCTGAGAAGAAAATATGATTGATATGGATCTGCACCAATATCTGGAGAGGATGAGCTCGGTGGCACTAGAAGTATGCTCCAGACACATACTATTAAAAAACAAAAGGTGATTCATGTCGTATATATGCAGAGAGAGAGAGGGAGAGAGGGAGAGAGAGAGAGAGGGAGAGAACATCACTCCATCTGAGATCATATATACCCAGAATGACTCGAGTATGGAACACATTCGTACAGCATAATGATGTCAAGGAGATAAAGTCAGTTGATCAAATGAAAATGCTGGCCCACAGATGGCTCCAACTTCATCCTGTTCCCTACTTGTATGTCTCATAACAATAAAAATGCTTTCAAATGAGCTGATGTAGGTAACAGCTCTTAGCTTGCCAATAAAGTTAGGAATCCTTAACCTGTAAATAGCTGTCAATAAAGCTAGGGATCCTTAACCTGTCAAACCCTGTGTAAAAAAAAAAAAAAAAAAAAGACCGAGAGACCGAGACCACAGACCACAGACCACAGACCTACATCCCTGCAGCTGCCTCAGTACCCTACCTCTCTCAAGGGCAGGGACCTTACATGCCCTACACACCCACCACCTCAAGCTGACCACATCATTAAGAGTCAGTCTATCAGTATCCTGTCAGCCAACATTAGAGGTTTCATTACTAATGTTGGAGAGCTCACACGTAGTTTTGTGAACACTCGACGTCCCGACATGATAGCTGTTGTTGAAACATTTTTGGATGACAGGACTCCAGAAAATTTTGCAAGAACTGCTGGCTACACCTCATGGATGAGAAGAGACAGGCAAGGGCAAGGAGGAGGTGTTGCTGTGTGCTTCTCTGAAAGTGTTCATGCCCAGCACATTGATGTTGCCATCCCTACTCATCTTGAAATGATGTTCTTCAAGCTCTGCATAAACACTAGTACCTCTGTACTAGCTTGTGCAATGTACAGACCTCAGTGGCAACATGCAGACCTCATCAACTTCCTAATGGAAAATATGGACTCCCTTCTGCTACAACACAACTGTCAACATATCATAATTGTTGGTGACCTCAACCAACACCTTATACAGAGGGACTTTGATGACCTTCTTGCAGTATTTGACATGAGAAACTTTGTTGATTTCCCTACTCACATCTCTGGCTCCTCCCTTGACCCAGCAGTGAGTGATCTGGCAGAAGGCATAGCCACTTGTCAACCCCTCGGCTACATTGGATTGTCTGACCACAAGGCTGTTTTTACGACACTTAAGATCCCAACAGAACGAGGTGAGGAGTCCAACGCACAACCTGGCTGTGGGAAAGAGGTAATTGGCCAGCCCTTTGCTCTGAGCTCGCCACCACCGATTGGAATGCTCTTCTCCAAGGGGATGTTGACAACCAAGTGAAAGCCTTCACTGGACACATCCTTAATCTACAACAAGAACACATTCCTCACCGGCAATATGTGATGAAGCCTACAGATCAGCCTTGGTTTGGCTTTCATTGTAGAGAGGCTGCTACTGCTAAGTACAAAGCATGGCGAAGGTATAAGACATCCTACCACCTATAACAGGAACTTGCACAGGCAAGCCTGTAGGCATATGGGTGACGTTCGAAAGTGGGCCATTGCTAAATGGGAGGTGGACACAAAAAGAAAGCTAGCATCAGGTAGGGTAGGCTCCTAAACCTGGTGGTCCCTGGTCAAGGACAAACAAGGTTATCTGCCTGATGAACTCATTCCACCTCTAAATCGACAGAATGGGACCACCTCTGCTAGTAGTCAAGAGAAGGCAGACCTCTTTGCTGAACACTTTGCTACCAAAATGCAAGTTCCTGATCCAGCAAGGGACCCTCCTTGGCTAGCTGCAAGAACTGTCAAAACTGTCAGTGGTGACAATAAGGCAGGAGGAGGTACATTTCCTTCTTAAATTGCTTGACCAAGAAAAGACTGTGGGCCCAGACAAGTTGACCCTAAGATTGCTGAGAAGATGTGCAGACCAGCTAGCAGCACCTCTAACTCGCATCTTTCAGCACTGCCTAGTACAGTGTAAATGGCCCTCTCTGTGGAAAGAGGCAAATGTAGTCTCTGTTCACAAAAAGAAGAGCAGAGCAGAAATCAGCAACTACAGACCAGTGTTACTCCTGTCAATCACTGGTAAGATCCTTGAGACAATAATCTCAAGACATATGACAGAGTTTTTCGACTACCACTCACTACTTTGTGATCGTCAATATGGCTTCAGGAAAGGTTACTCTGCTGCTGATATGTTGTTAAATCTCTCCACTAAGTGGCACCAGTCACTGGATGAATCCAAAGTCAGCTGTGTAGTAGCACTGGACATTGCTGGTGCTTTCGACCGGGTGTGGCACCAGGGCCTCTTAGCAAAACTGCAAGCTCTGGGAATTGCAGGCTCTATGCTATATCTCCTCAGTGATTACCTTTATGGTAGATCTCTAAGGGTTGTTCTCAATGGAACAGAATCAACAAGACATCCTATTGGGGCAAATGTTCCACAAGGAAGCGTTCTGGGACCATTGTTATGGAATGTCTACTTCAATGACCTTCATCTCATCCCAGAATCCCATGCATATGCAGATGACTGTACACTGACATTCACTTATTCAAGAGAAGAAATGCCAGCTGCTCTAAGCTACATCAATCACCAGCTAAGAGCTATATCAGCTTGGGGAAATAGATGGCAAGCAACATTTGCACCTGAGAAAACACAAATGATGAACTCTAGGCACCATGATAGTAATGCTGGTGCAGTAGTAAGGATGAATGGGAGGATGTTGGCACCTGTGGAAGAATTTGATATTCTTGGGGTGAAATTTGACTCCAAACTGACCATGAAGAACCACTTTGTAAATCTTGCAAACAAGGCAGCCAAGACGCTTACAGTACTTCGCCATATCTTGCATCTGCTTGACAGTAGGGGTTGCAAGATTCTGTATGAGGCACAAGTAAGCTCATACCTTGAGTATGCTCGACTTTTTTGGTTTGCCTGCCCCCTCCCCTCTGATCTGCGGCTGCTCGACAGAGTAGAGAACAGAGCAAGACCTCTCATCTCTCGCCTGGACCAGTCCTGGATAGATCTGTCATTTCAGCAGAGCCTTCAACACAGGAGAGATGTGGGTGGCCTTACTGTTATGTATAAGGCCATTGTAAAAGTACCACACTTGGATCCACTTTGAGGGTAGCGTGAAGCAAGCTTCTATACCACAAGACGGGCAACAAGCAGCAACTTCACTCTGGCTGTACCCTTCTCCAGAACATCACTTCATCTGAGATCATTTATCCCCAGAATGACTCGAGTATGGAATGCATTCGTACAGCATTATGATGTCAACAAGATAGTCAGTTGATGAGATGAAAATGCTGGCCCACAGATGGCTCCAACTTCATCCTGTTCCCTACTTGTATGTTTCATAACAATAAAAGTGCTTTCTTATGAGCTGATGTAGGTAACAGCGCTTAGCTTGCCAATAAAAAAAAAAAAAAAAAGAGAGAGAGAGGCAGGCCAGGCACTCCCTCTACAAATGAAGATGGAGAATTACAGAACTTTTCAGTGACTAGAGTTTCTGAAGAAACAAGGAAAAAAAAAAACACTAGGTAGGGAAATGAAAATATTGAGCTAAAACAGAATGCATGATACAAGGCCCAGGAGAGAAAGCAGAAATAAAATGCCAATTGAAATTGAGAGAAATCATAAATACTTTTTTCATTAGCAAAATCTTGGGTAAAAATCTCATTTAGTTTTGGGCCCTTGCTTAAAGAAGATGGAACTTTGTGTTGGCAACAAAGAAATGAGTGAAATAATGAAGGTTCCATACGACTGCATTCAGTGAGCCATTAATCTACTCGTTAGTATTATATACCATTTTCATCATTATTCCTGTCTGACATAGCAACACAACAGTATCTTGGTAGAGAGGACATCTTCAACAACTTCTTTGCTTAACCACCAGTTATGACTGATAAGGATTGGATTTGAGAGGGACTCGCTTAATGTAGACCGGTAAAATTGCTGAAGTGCTCCTCAATTCTTACCTTCTGGCTTCTACCTGTGGGCCCTGCTTCCTGCAACTTCTTTGAGACCTTCCACACTTTTCCTTTGGCAGCTTCATTTTCACATTTTTCCAGGCTATAGGCATGGGGGCTGACCATCTCATAAAACATTTCTCCAAGGTTGATGGACTGATCACATCATCTTTACCTTGCCAGTACTCCTTCTGTCTCTGGTTTATTCTCTGTATTTGGCTGATGAAGCCTATAGTGTAGGCTTTTTTTCAGTCAAAAGACATGTATGCACTAATCGAGAAGTTTATTAAGGAAATGTTTTGCCACAAGTGGCTTCTTCAGTCCTTACACAAACAACTAAGAAACGAGTTATACGTGGTGGTGGGAGTCAGGTGCAGGCTGTCCGAGGGTGGTGGTGGTGGTGGTTGTGCTGGTAAGATTCAAATGTAAATACAATTTTTTTTTCTTTATGCAGTACAAATAATGTAGTTTACATGTAAGAAAACATTGGTAGGCACAATAGGAAGCCACTAATATGCAAAGTATTTCAGCCAAACTAATCCTAATGCTTAAAAGTTACTTAAGATTTAGACATAGACTAATTAGTAGGAATTCTTATGCAATTAGCTACAATCATGTTTGTACTAAGAAAGGTAGCTGTTGAGCAATAGTGTAATTTCAAAAGTATTTTTTTATATTTATTAACACACTAGCCGATTCCCACCAAGGCAGGGTGGCCCGAAAAAGAAAAACTTTTATCATCATTCACTCCATCACTGTCTTGCCAGACGGGTGCTTTACACTACAGTTTTTAAACTGCAACATTAACACCCCTCCTTCAGAGTGCAGGCACTGTACTTCCCATCTCCAGGACTCAAGTCCGGCCTGCCAGTTTCCCTGAATCCCTTCTTTTAAATGTTAGGGATTCAATAATCTTCAGCTTTGTGAAGTGATTGAATGGAGTTGATGAAGATACAGCAAGTTACTGAATTACAATTGGAATACAGTTGGACAAAATGTGTTAGCAAATTTTCTTTGGGAATTGAAGGAAGACTGGAAGAACAAGAAAAGGATTGGATTGGCTGGTTTTGTTTGATATAGCATATTGCTGTTTCAGTTACGTTAAGGAGATGTTAAGTAGTCATTAAGTATTAGGATTAGTTTGCCCGAAATGTATTGCACATTAGTGGCTCTTTTATGCTTAACAATGTTTTTACTACATGTAAACTACATTATCTTTATACTGCATAAGAGAAATAAAAATTTGAATTTGAATGCAGTGCTTTTTAACAATAGCCCTGAATCAATTGGCAGATGGTGGACTTTTTGATGCTTTAGGCAATAAATTCCAGATCTTAGTGCCTTTTATGTGCATTGAGTTTTTGCACTGGTTGAGTCGAACACTGGGGTTTTGTATTTTTTATGCCTTCATGTTCTGTTGCATGTTCTGGCTTCCAGGGACTGATTACTTTATCTTCCACTGTTGTTTATGAATACAGTAAATCCTTTATATAATGCACTAATAGGAGGACTGTCCAGGTGTCCAATAAATCAGAATGCCAAAAAATAGCAAAACAGCACACTAAAATTCTCTGCTGGATACCTAATACAGTACAGTACTGTACATAATTTACACATACACTACAATAAACATTGTAGGATTTAAAATGTAGTTGAACTAGTGGATTTTGCCCATAATTTTAAGTGTTATATCAAGGGCTCACTGTAGTTAGTTCTGCAAGGCTGAGACACTGATACCTTGTGATGCTTTTTTGCCTTATAACACTGTGTATTTGATCATTCCTGTATACTTGATGAAGCCCAGCCTTGGGCTAAATGTTTTGTTGGACGATTCTCTAGCACCACTTTCTTAATTTCCACTTGTCAGCCATTGTCTGCCAATATATTAGACAACCATCATGATACACACCTCTGTCAAAGGAGTAATTTTACTGTTTAATAGTCTTCTTCTCTCTTACATACCCTATGCTGAGTATCACTTTCCTCGTACAATTTTTACTTCTTTTAATATTATACCACTCATTCCATACATTTTGCAGCATCTGCCACATTGCTTCCCTCTCCACTCTATCATGTGCCTTTACTAAATCCATAAATGCACACTGTTTCTTACCCTTAGTAGAGATCACTTACGTGCTTCAATAAAAATACTTATGGAAATAAATGGTATAAAATACCGACACAATGGCAATATAAACACAAATGCAGTATAATGTGATCCTTTATTGACTACGTTTCGCCCACTCAGTGGGCGTTTTCAAGTCACAAACAGAACTCTGTTTGTTTGTCACAAACAGTTCTGTTTGTGACTTGAAAAAGCCCACTGAGTGGGCGAAACGTAGTCAATAAAGGATCACATTATACTGCATTTGTGTTTATATTGCCAAAAATACTTAGTCCACACATTTCTTACTCTTTCTGAATCATCCTTGTTCCTCTGCAATCCTACTTTGTGTAACTTTTGCAATAGTAATTCTACTATACAGTTTAACTGGTATACTTCACAGGCTTATTTCCTATAATTCTTACACTTACTCATGTCCCCTTTTCTCTGGTTTGGTTGGCTAAACCACAGAGGGGCAGTAAATAAAAAGAATAAAGATTTTATTTCTTTGCAAAGATTACAGTGTGTAATTACAATTTTTATTTGTTAAGTACAAAGAAAGCCACTATCATGCTGGGGCATTTCAGGCAGACTAATTTTAGCATATAATAACTAGTTAAGTCTAGACAAGATAAGTGTGGTTAACTTTTTAATAAATCTATATTTATCTTAATACTAATGTGAGGTAGTCAAGGTGGAGGGTTATAAGAATAATTATCTTGAAGTTGCACATAAAAACAATATTGCAGTTAATGGTTCAAACAGCAATATTTTATGGATTGGCAGATGTTTAATAGACTAGAGGTCATATAATATAAGGTTTGGGAGAGTTGCTTCAAACTGATTTGAAGTTGTTTTGGTTGGTTTAGCTACTATTGAGAGATGAGATAATTTTTAAGTATAACTTTAAATTTGTATGTGGTCAGGGTATCCTTTATTGGTTCGGGTAGTGAATTCCAGATCTTTGGGCCCTTTATGTGCATTGCAGTTTTGCACAGTGTGAGGCTGATATGAGGGATGTCGAAGAGTGTCTTGTGCTTTGTATTGTGTCTGTGTATTCTGTTGTAGCTATCAAGGAGAAGTTTAAGGAGAAGGTTTATATGGGAGTTTAATGTTCTGTATATATAGTAGGCACAGTAATTTGAGTGTCTTGTATATTTAGTAGGTTTAGGCTTTTGAAAAGTAGTGGGATGTATTGTCTAGCACAGGAGCTGGTAATCGTCTCCACAGCAGCTTTTTGTTAGGTTATTAATTGTTTAAGGTGGTTGGCTGTGGTAGATCCCCAGGCACAAATACCATAGGTGAGGTAGGCATATATTAACCCATTAACTGTCCAAACGTAGCTCTACGTTTGCTCGCCCAGCGCTCTGAATATTTTGAGAATTTTTTTTTAATTAAAGAGGGCAATTTTCTGTCTGTAATAAGGCAAAAAAAAAAGAGAAAAAAATAGGACCAGTACTGGCTGAGATATAAGACTGCGAAATTGGCGCCGGATGCTCACCTGACGGCAACATAGTCCTGCCGCTTGCAGAAGCGTTGCCGATATACTTTTTTCTTGTTTTTATTTTATATAAGTTTTATGTTCTGATAATTACAATTTATAGTAGTTCTTGTGATTTCATAGCCAATCTGTTCTGACACAAATATTAGGTACTGTATTGTCAAAATAAAAAATCTAAATCTAAATCTGAAATTGTACTCATATTGTCACACACACTGACTGGTGAACATTTACACCTGCCTTGGTCATTTACTATTGTCTAGGAATATATACAAAGTATTTATAGGTCCCGGCAATGTTTTGGATATACGGGAGTATATAATAATAATAATAATAATAAGTTCCCTTGAAGCATGATGTAAGACAAGTGTCAGTCCACTGCTGACAGTGCAGTGGTGACATTTGATGAGCGTCCACGGCCCTGGCATTATTTGTTTTCACTGTTATGCATAAACATTGTCTGTCTGTCTAGCTCTCTGTGTGTGTCTGTCTAGCTCTATCTGTCTGTCTAGCTCTCAATCTGTCTTGCTCTCTGTTTATCTCTGTCTCTGCTTATCTGTCTGTCTGCTTATCTCTCACTGTCTCAGAGAGAGCCAATTGTGAACCAACACGACTGCGTCATGTCTGGTTCCTGAGCATGGGTAAACGCATATTACTTGCCAGTCATGCATACTGTGCATTATATCGACAGGCACAATATAGCGCTTTATCTGGATTGTTTGGATTATCCTAGGTAATTTATACACGTACTATGTGTAATTGTATTTGCGTACCTGTGAGACAGAGATAGATAGACAGAGATAGAGACAGATATAGATACAGACAGACAGACGGAGACAGAGACAGCCTAAATCAGTCAGCCAGCCAGCCAAGCAGCCACCCAGCCAGCCTACCGAACACATTACAGAATTTTCTCTTTACTTAGGGCATAGGTTATAAGACATTCTGGCAGGATGACACTACTAGTGGTACCAAAATTGAAAGGGGGTTGTGCAAATATTACACATTGGTTATTAGCGAGGTTTTTTTTTTTATATTTCCTCGACCATTTGTGGCCACATCCACCTCAGAGCCACTAAACTCGGGGTCAACATCACTTTCCTCTTACTGGGAGTGTCAATACTACATAACATCAGTGAATCCCAGGTGTTTACCACATTGTTTGCTCTAGCTGGTGCTCAATTGAACTGGTGCTCCCACAAGGTACTAAGTGGTCCGAAATTTTTTTTAATGCTGCACACACTGAATGTTAAGACCCATTTTTGCTGGCCAGGCATCTCAGGCCAATCATACCAAATTTGGAGGCATGAAAAATAAAATGTAGATCTACATTTAAAGCTCTAGCGGAAAGAACATAAATCTGCATCTGGACGGTTAACAGGTTAAACAGGTTTGCAGTAATGGGTGACAACACATGAGCTGCTTTTTTATATATGAATGGTGGCAAGTTAAGTAGATCTCCTGATTTGTTTTTTTAATGATTTAATGAAGGGTGAGACTTCAGTAGAATTAGTTGGAGCTAAATACAGTGGTACCCTGAGTTTAATACAGCTCCCAACTCAAACAGTTATGTAAGTGTATTATTGTAAGTGCTTTTTAAGTGTATTTTTGGGGGTCTGAAACAGACTAATCTAATTTATGTTATTCCTTATGGGAACAAATTCGTTCGGTAACAGCACTCGAACAGCCTTCTGGAACGAATTATGGCTGAAACTCGGGATACCACTGTATAGAGTACGTATTTGGGTAGCTGCCAGTGAGATAGTCTTTCAACTGAGTGTTTGAGCTTGGAATTTTGCTTGCTAGCTTTGATCCTACAAGTAGAGAAGACGACATTAAGTGTGTTGGCCGTGCCTAGAGGTTCATCTGGTTTAGTTAAGTTTATCTCTCTGTTTCTAGACAGTTTTCTAGAGCCCAAAATTTTGGAGAGGGTTTGCCAGGTCCTTTTCATATATATCGAGCTAAGTGTAAAATGGTAGAAATAGTTCATTCCAGTAATTTATTTTGTACATCAGTATTGATGTTGTAAGTGTTCATTTTAGTTGGCCTTACTAGACTACTAATTGGTATGGGATTTATCAATCAATCAATCAATCGAGTTTATTCTCTACAAGGATTACAATGTGGGGTTTACAGATTTTGGTTATTGTGTGGCTTACATGTAATAAAATACTAATTACAGAGGGGGCCACTAGGACGCCTAGCATGGGTAGGCATTTCGGGCAGACTTAGATTAATTCTTAACCCTAAATTTTTACAAATTATGGAGTAAGTTGACTAAATACTAAGTGACTAAATACTAGTTTGTGAGTTTAGCAATATGAATGCTTTTGTTTTGGCACAATACATAGTTTCTATATTGGAGTATCACAGGCAAACTTATGACTAGTTAGGAATCATTATTTTAAGATTAAGATTCGTATTTCTGTGCTTATAGTCAAATGGGTGAGTGAGTGTAAGTGTGAACCACCAGGTGGTTATTATGTAGTTAGCTGATGTGGTGTATCAGGGAGATAAGATGTTTTCTAACGGTAGTTTTGAAGGTGATGAATGTGTCTGCAGTTCTAGAGTTTTCAGGCAGGGTGTTCCAGATTTTAGGGCCTTTGACATGCATTGAATTTTTGTAAAGGTTTAGTCGGACACGGGGAATGTTGTAGAGATGTTTGTGTCTGGTGTTATGCCTGTGGGTCCTGTCACAACTATCAAGAAAGCATTTTAGGTCAAGGTTGATATTGGAATTTAATATTGGAATTTTTTGAAATTTGGGCAAGTCTGGGAGAGGGCCTGGGGACCCTGAAAGGGTTAAGACCAATAAACCTGAAGGTGAGAAGCACTTTAATAGTTATTTAGGCTATAATACTTCACACAAACAAGATGCTTGTTGGAAAATGTTAGTAGCTGTGGCGAGAGTCATGTATGGGTAGTAATAAAATGATCGTAGCATAAAATGTTAAGTCTTGCTTATTTTTTCAGGTACATTTATCTACCAGCAGATTGTGACATTGTCCTTTGGTTGTATGAGCGCCTTGGTCAACCAGTTGGTAAGTTATATTCTGAGTAATAATGGTAGAATTGCCAACAAAATGTTAAATAAAAGGACACAGATACAGCTAATGTGACATTGTGGCACCGTTTACCTGGAGAGCAAAACCTTGCCACAATACAGTGTCACATTAGTTGCATCTGTGTCCTTTTATATATCCTTGAGTGTTTGCCACTTATAATTTTTTTTTTATTTTATACCTTAACTGTAATAAAATTGATAATGTGAAGAAAAGATATAATAAATTCTTGTATAATATTCTGCCACATAAAAACTAATCTTCTACAAAATTATATTACAGTGAAGGCATCTATAATAGGATGTACCTCAGTCACCCTAGCATGAACAAAGCATCCATGTAAATCACTCAGATAAAATATTTACAAAGGTAGCCCAGAGGGTAAATAAGATCACTTCAGGTTTATTGGGCTTAACCCTTTCAGGGTCCCCAGGCCCTGTCCCAGACTTGTTCTCAGGGTTGCCCAAATTTCAAAAAAAAAAAAATTATTTTTTATTATGAAAAGATAGAGAATTTTTTCCCGATCATAATGACACCAAAAGTATGAAATTTGATGGAAAACTTATGGAATTATGCTCTCACGAAGTTAGCGGTCTCGACGATGTTTACGCATCGGCGATTTTGCCCTATTTTGAGCCCTATTTTCGGTCAATTCCAGTGTACTAGTCGACAAAAATTATAACTATTTCCCTAGAACTCCATTGTATCTGTCGAATGAGTACAAGAAACCACTCATTTACCGATTTCAACTGTCCAATACAGTGGTCAGAATTTAGCAATTTTGCCAATTTCTCACAAATTTCAAAAGATGCCAATTTCCAAATAGGGTCCAGAATAAACAAGAAAGACATTCCTGGCACTAAAATAACATTTCCTCTGTTCATTAGTCACGTCCCTACGCCCCTCTTACATTCTTTTGCTTTCCACTTTGAATTTTTATTCTCACAAAAAATAGAAGATTTACTGTTATGCAGACTACTGCATTAGTGTAGAAATGGTATAAATAATATCAGCGCACTTGTGAAAGAATATTAGACTCACCAGTTGATGTGTATTGGACGCATAGCATGATTTGTTTACTTTTGAACTTTGGTAAAAATTGAACATTTCTGCTACTTTGAGCTCAATTTCAAGGTACTTTTCATTGTAAAACCAGTTAAAATCATCTCAATTTCTGTAATATGTCTTCCATTCTATAAAATGAGACCAGGAAAACTAGAATACAACAGTACCATACGAAAATACAGTGCAAAGTCGCTGTTTTAATCCAAAAACACGTTCAAAGTTTTTTTTTCTCATTACGCACTGTGTGCTGCAGGATTTTTTTTATACCGCGCACACTGACCACATAGACCCATTCTTTCATATGTAGGCCTACCAGCTTTCTCTCATTAGATTTGAGGGCGCTAGAATTTAGGTGTACTAGTACATCAAAAACCCTGGTGCGTAAGCTGTACTAGTACGGCCGAAACCCTGAAAGGGTTAATATGGCTATTTGGTGTGTGTGTGGTATTTTTGTTGTTTGATACAGTCAATCATAAAATGTGGAGTGTTTTCCTTTTACGAAAGTTTTTTTCTTTTTTACTCAATGCTTGACCCTTAAATTGAAAACTAGCAACAGGATTTTGTTTAAAATCAGCTCATTAAATTTCCATGCCCCAATTTTTTCTTGTTTCTAACAATTGTTTATGAAGAATAACCTAGATATCATTAAAATGATTTTAAGATAAAAATTTTCAAAAATCCTATAGTGTGCACATAGAAGGACACAGAGATATTGCAAAAATTATTCAGTTATCTTATATTTTTGAAATCTGAGCACTCCCTTTTCCCCAGATGCACCTAATATCAGTGATGTACTGTTCTGGATTAATGTCAAGACCTGGGGTTAATCATCTCCTGAGAAAAGGAAAGCACAGTGAACCCTCTAATTATCCCTTCCACTGTCCAGACCCATGAAATTAATATTGCTCTCAGTGTCCACATTTTTTAGAAAAAAAAATTACTGAAATAGTAGAGAGTGTTTTTCTGAAGTTAACAAAACCAAAAATACAAAATTGAATAGAAAATTAAACAGGTGCAATGTTGGTGGTCTAGGTGCAAATTACACATTGATGATTTCACCCACTTTGAGTCCTATTTTAATCCAATTTCATTGTTCAGTTTGATCAAATTCTTACTTATTTTGCTTGTATGCCTTCCATTCTACCACCTGAGCACAACTATCAAAACTACTCTATAAAGTACACAGAAATCAGTAATTTGATAAATTTTTCACAAAATTTAAAAGAGTCCGAAATAAAGACGTAGATATTCCAGGCACTAAAAAAATATTTCTTCTGTTCGGTAGTCACACTCTTAGTGACTAGTCACGCTTCTTCTATATTACACTTTGCTTTCCATTTTGAATACATTATCACACAAAAAATTTGAAGGTTTACCCTGTTTCTTGGATATAGCCAGAAATGATTGGTCATGTTTAATGCATCTCAGTAATTGAATCAGACCTAGTGAAACAACATAAAACCAGACCAGGGGAGTAGGGGGTCTTGCCCATCCTCAGGAAAATTGGCAAAAATTAATATTTTTGCTACTGAACCCAGTTTCAACGTACTTCCCATCCTGCATCTAAGATCATCTCTATTTCATTGGTAAGTCTTCCATTCTATTAAATGATAACAAGGGGCCAATAAAGCCATACTAGAAAATGCCTCAAATTTAACCAAAAGGGTCTTAGTTTTGTTTTTCCCCATCATGCACTGCATGGGGCAATTTTTTTTTTTACAATGTGCACACTTAGTACAGACTCATCCTCTCATATATTGGCCAAAATTTACTGCTCACAGCTCATCTGAGGGAGCTGAGCTTAAAACTTTGATCTATGTGAGGGACCCTGGTGTCAATGACATAGATCTCTGTGACAGACAGTAAAAGGGTTAAGGCATGTACAATAAAATTAATAGACTCTTCAATACCAATATGCCTGGTTTGGGCTGGGCTATAAATAACTCTGGTGGTTTGCATCACCAACTGCTGTAGACCAGCTTATGTGTATACTTAGTGAAACAATCATCACATTCTACATTGTTATTGGTTTGAATATGGAAACATTCCAAGATTTTGGCAATATCTCACTCATAGATATTTTAGAATTTTCTAAATACAATATTTTATTTGCACTGATTTATTTGCGTTTATTCTAGAAAATTATCCCAACTTTGTTTATTGTAAATAACTTATAGTACTGTAATTTGTCTAATCAATCATAATTGCATACCTCATTAATAATAATATTTAGTACCACTGTGTTTTGCTTAGTAGACAAATATTAGGTCACCTCTGTATACTTTTTTTTAACTTACTGTTGCCCACAGTATATAGTCCAAAAGAATTTGTAAATTTCAGTTGTTAGTTTCATGTTTATACATATAAAATACACAAAAGACTTTCACCTTTCTGCTGGACTAATGTAGAATAAAAAGAAAATTTTGCATAATTTCCTAATTTTTTTTGTTACTCTTTTTGTACCATATAAAATTTATAAACAGTTTTGTTAGTTATTTATGTTTCCATTTTTAATTTTTTTTTAAAATATTGACTGAATTTATTTTTTTTAGAAAGTCTCAAAGGACGTGTTGTTTGGATCACTGGAGCTTCAAGTGGAATTGGAGAAGCCCTGGCCGTTAGGTTAGCCCAAGCCGGAGTCAGGATTGCTATATCTGCTCGATCAGTGGAGAACCTCAATAAAGTCAAGCAGAGGTGCATTGGTAAGTAGGGTTTGTTAGATGAAAAATAGCTTAGAATGCAGGATCTCACAGACCTATCATTAGCTTGGTTCAACATGTATGTAAATAATGTTCTGTATGTGGGTTATAGCATTTTATTTATGAATACATTTTATATTGAAGAAATTTTTTTTCTTTGCATTATTAGTTTTGAGGTAATTCAAGAAAAGTGATAATAACTCTTTGCATTTTAATTGCAACACCTCATCGCCCATCACTTCACTTAAAACTACACTCGACACATAACCACACATCACAGCATTCACACTATAAACCTCTCAGCACTTGTCTAGCAAGACAACGTACCCTCCAGTGAATTAAGATACCTGGGAGTGTGTGAGGAATGGAAATGGATTATTTCTTACAAACAGAAAGAAATGTTCACTGTGATAAAGAAATGTGCAGAAGACTCCACTAGCTAGTTTGCCTTCCATTTTGAATTCATCATCACAAAAAAATTTAAGATTTACCCTGCTTCTTGTGTAATTAAATATAACCAGGAATAATTGACCATGATGGCATTCCAAAAATTGAATAAGACCTTTCAAAAGCCCACAAAACCATGTGGATGAAAGGGGGCCTTACTTGTCCTCGGGAAAACTGGAAAAAAGACAAATATTTCTACTAATTGCTTATTTCAGGGTATTTCTGGACCTGAAACTAACTAAAATCATCTCTATTTCAGTAGTATGTCTTCTTTTATATCAGTAACAAGAAACAGCCAGTAAAACCATAGAAAACTTCTTAGAAAACACCTCAAAATTGCTATTTTAAAACCAAACTCAGGGTCAGAGTTTTGCTTTTCCCATCATGCACCGTGTGGGACAGGATTTTTTTTATACTTTGAAGACTCGCTGCATAGACCCATTCTTGTATATCTAGGCCAAAATTTTCCATTCTCAGCTTAGCTAAGTGAATTGAGCTTAAGACGTAGATCTACGTGTGGGAATCTGGCATCAGTAACATAGATCTACGTGATGAACAGTGAATGGGTTAACAAAAATTTGTGATCAATGTTTGGGAATGGACCTTAAATTTGATCAATATAACTGTAAATGATTTACTCATTGTTAGAAAAGATGAAGGATAAGATCATTGTTCTGTTCCTTGAATGCCATTTAAAATTAGCACACACACACATCAAGCATATTTCCAAGAAGGTCTCCAAACTGTGGGTATCCTCTCTAAAATATGTTACTGTGCTTTAATCATCATTACTTTGTGCTTCTCTCTGATCTATCCTTACTTCACTTATGATATTTGTGCCCCAGGATCTACTACAACAAATCATTTATAGCCAGTAGTTGCTCAGTAAAATGTGACTGTTCGAATGGTCACTCCAGCAGATGCTAGACAACACTCACTACCACTATTCAAAAATTTAAACTTAACAAAACATTCATTTATACTACTGTACATACTTTATATATGCAAGACAATACAAATATAAACCCAGTTCTGAAACACTCTCTAGATAGCTTCAAAGATTCATAAGCATAATACAAGAAACAAATAGCTTCTTAACCCCTTCACTGTCCAGACCTCGGATCTGAAACTTGTTTACATTGTCAAAGAATTTTCAAAAAAAATTTTTTATTACTTATGAAATAGTAGAGAATCTTTTTTGAAGGCAATAAAGCAAAAAGTACAAAATTTGATGGAAAATTGCGAAAATATGCTTTTGCGAATTTTGCTGTGTCAGCAATATTTACGCATCGGTGATTTTGCCCACTTTGAGTCCTATTTTAGGCCAGTTTTACTGTCAATCAAATTCTTAGCTGTTTCACTAGTATGCCTTCCATTTTATCAATTGAACACAAGAATTTGCCCAATCAACTATTTCAGCTACCCAATAAAGTGATCAGAAATTGGTAATTTGGTCAATTTCACACAAATTTTAAAATACAGTGGAACCTCAGCTTACGAATGCTCCACCATGCGAATTTTTCAGGATACAAACAGTCACTTGATCGATTTTTTTGCTTCTGGATACGAACGATATTTCAGGATGTGAACTTCACCCTCAAGGGAGGTTCCTTGGTGAGGGGCTCTTGATCAAGGGAATTGGATCTGTGCTCCACTTCCCTGAATTAATAATAATAATAACAATTATTATTATTATTATTATTATTATACAGTGGAATCTCAAATTTCGAACTTAATCCGTTCCAGGAGCTGGTTTTAAATTCGAAAAGTTTGAAAGGCAAAGCAGTGTTTCCCATAAGAAATAATGGAAATACAATTAAAGGAAGGGTTTGGGATACTGGCAGTTTGGAGGGATATGTTGTGTATCTTTATACGTATATGCTTCTAAACTGTTTCATTCTGAGCACCTCTGTAAAAACAGTGATTATGTGTGAGTGAGGTGAAAGTGTTGAATAATGATGAAAGTATTTTCTTTTTGGGGATTTTCTTTCTTTTTGGGTCACCCTGCCTCGGTGGGAGATGGCCGACTTGTTAAAAAAAAAAAAAAAGATTTTGAGGTGCGTCTTCATTTAGGAGCATGTAAATGTGCTGCCCTTGACTCTGTTTCTTCTTCCTCTAAAGAAATGTGTGTGTGAGCACATTAAAATACACACACAGGTATTCCTGCATATTTGGTAACTTAGATTTTTTCATATTTGCAGTTATACATTTTATTTGGATTTTCTCCATAACTTAGCATTATTTTTTCTTTCAGATACTGGTGGAGTACAAGAAAATGATGTGTTAGTTCTTCCTCTAGATATGACTCAGTATGACCAACATCAAGCAGCTTTTGATGCTGTCATTAGACACTATGGTGAGGTAAGTTATTTAGTTTAAGATCTTTATTATGCAGCCTATACCCATAGTGTGGGTGGTAGTCAAAAGATTACAGAGGCACATAATGGGTCCGGAGACTGGACTGCAAAGTTTTGTTTCCTAAACAAGTTAGTGGTAATGAACTATTTAATGTTTATATCTGGCTACAAACTTCTTTCTTTCTTTCAACACACCGGGCGTATCCCACCGAGGCGGGGTGGCCCAAAAGGATAAACGAAAGTTTCTCCTTTTACATTTAGTAATATATATAGGAGAAGGGGTTACTAGCCCCTTGCTCCTGGCATTTTAGTCGCCTCTTACAACACACATGGCTTACGGAGGAAGAATTCTGTTCCACTTCCCCATGGAGGTAAGAGGAAATAAACAAGAACAAGAACTAGAAAGAAAATAGAAGAAAACCCAGAGAGGTGTGTATATATATGCTTGTACATGTATGTGTAGTGTGACCTAAGTGTAAGTAGAAATAGCAAGACGTACCTGAAATCTTGCATGTGTATGAGACAGAAAAAAGACACCAGCAATCCTACCATCGTGTAAAACAATTACACTCACTTGGCAGGACGGTAGTTACTCCCTGGGCGGTTGCTGTCTACCAACCTACTACCTAGGCTGGCTACAAACATAGTGAGTTATTTATGGAGACATGAATTAGGTCACAAAAAATATTACAAAAATATTTTATTATATTGTAGCATGGCATGCTTGTAAAAAAAAGAAAGTTTAAGTGGTCATGTGTTATTTACAGTGGTAAAGTGAGGGTATTTTTCCAGAATGGTTGATAATAATATGCCTCTGTGAATGAAATACTTTGACTATTCTTAAACATTTCTGAGTGAGTTGTCTCTGAATTCATTAATTTTATCGCATTTCAGCACATAACAGTGTAAGGTGTGACAGTTGTCCATCTGGCAAAGTTTATATTTAGTTTGGTCTACGTCTGGTGGTGGTGATATAACCTCCCAGAGATACTGGTAACCCAGCCAGAGCTGGGTGGTAGTGACATCCAAAAGTCTGCTTTTTTTGTTGGATGCACCATAGACATGCAGTTCCTCCTGCATGATAGAATGATGATAGATGGATTGATTGGTCAGTCTGCCTCAGTTTGAAGTCAGTGAAGTTCAAGTTGAGTTCTTTTCATATTGTTCTCAAACTGCTAATTGACAGCCCAAGAAAGTAATTTATTCCCTCTTTGAAGGCATGTAACTTAGCCAGTTCATCAGTATTATCATGCATCAAAAGACTAATGTGAGATGAAATCCACAAGTGTATCCTGACTCCACAGTCCACACTCCTATGCTTGTGTCTGGCTTCTGACACAAGCATGCCACAATTGGTACTTAAGGTATTAAGAACATTTATGGGTGATAAAGCATCAGCTACAATTAAAGTGTCAACCTTTGATACATGGACACATTTGACTGTGAGGAGTATGCCAAATGGTTCAGTTTGAAGGGTAGAGACCCAGTTATTGATGTATGCTCCAATTTCTTTGAGAGCCATCACTCTGGCATGGGAAAGTGTCACTGTACCCTTCTTGACATAGATTGTGTATCTGGTTCATACAGAGGTCAGTTCCAATTTTTATGCTCCACCTGGAGAAGTGCTTGCCACTGCTTAGGAAAGCTTGAAGGGCTTCTGTGCAAGGGTTTGAATGGGCTTGTCTGAGCATATTTACCCCAGTGAAGACATTTCTTTCAGTGACATGATCTTTGATTCTTGGAATAGCAAGTTCTCTCCGGTTAGAATTTTAGCAGTATGAGGGCATCCTTGGATGATCCTTATTTCTTTGTTTCCAGTCCTCCAAGCTTCCAGTCTGATAAAAGAGCAAGTAATGGTGAGGCATAATCAGCCAATGATCTGATGTAAGCAACATATATCATTTTCACAATTTTAACATTAGCACTATACCTGGGATGAAAATCTACCACAACTAAGTTCTCTCAGTGTTTCTTTGTATTGGCGACAAAATCTTGTTACCAAAAAGTCCAAGTAGTGTGACCTCAAAGCCTTAGATATCTGTATCTAGTTACATATTCTAGCCATGACCCATCATGCAGTCCTTCAGACTGCGCCTCTCTATCAAGGAGGGCGCCTGTTAATTGAGTATCCTCATTTTTTTAACAGAGATAACCCCAGGTTCTGATACAGGCTGGTACATGGTTAACCCTTTGACTGTTTCGGCCGTATATATACGTCTTACGAACCAGTGTTTCAAACGTATATATACTCAAAAATTCTAGCGGCTTCAAATCAATCAGGAGAAAGCTGGTAGGCCCCATGTGAGAGAATGGGTCTGTGTGGTCAGTATGCACTGTATAAAAAAAACCCTGCAGCACGCAGTGCATAATGTGAGAAAAAAACTCCGACCATGTTTTTGGATTAAAACGCTGACTTTGAGGTGTATTTTCCTATAGTATTTATGGTTGTATTCTCGTTTTCTTGGTCTCATTTAATAGAATGGAAAACATATTACATAAATAGGGATGATTTTGATTAGTTTCATGAAGAAAACAATCTTGAAATTGAGCTCAAAGTAGCAGAAATGTTCAATTTTTACCAATGTTCAGGAGTAAGCAAATTACACCACACATTCAATACATGTCAACTGAGGAGTCTGATACTCTTTTGCTAGTGCACTGATATTATTTATACCATTTTTACAATAATGCAGTAGTCTGCATAACAGTAAATCTTCTATTTTTTGTGTGAATAAAAAATCAAAATAGAAAGCAAGAGTAATATAAGAGGGGCCTGGAGATGTGACTAATGAACAGAGGATATGTTATTTTAGTGCCAAGGATGTCTGCATTGTTTATTCTGGACCCTATTTTGAAATTGGCATCTTTTTTAATTTGTGTGAAATTGGCCAAATTGCCAATTTCTGACCACTTTATTGGGTAGTTGAAATCGGTAAATGGGCGGTTTCTTGTACTCAATTGATAGTAAAATGGAATTCTAAAGAAATAGCTATGAGTTTGGTTGGCTGGAACAATGGAATTGGCTGAAAACAGGGCTCAAAGTTGGTGAAATCGCCAATGCGTATATATCGCTGAGATCGCTAACTTCACAGGAGCATAATTCCATTAGTTTTCAATTAAATTTTGTCCTTTTGTGTCATTACCATCGGGAAAAGATTCTCTCTCATTTCATAAGATTTTTTTTTTCCTGAAAATTTTTCGACACCAGGAGACACTTCAGAATTTGAGGTTGTGACAGTCAAAGGGTTAAGGATGTTTTGGGTTTTGAAGAATCCAGTGGTGTGAATCATTATACAGGTTTGCCATCACTAATTCAGCCATCAGTTATCCAGTTCCATCAGTAATCTGACAGACTTAGGGAACACAAAAATAGTGTTAGGCTTGCCGACACTAATAATGCTCTTTTCTGTCACGTCAGAGATCACAGCCATCCTATTGACTGGTCTTCTGCTAAAACTGTCTTCCCTACTTCCAACTTTAACAGTCGCCGTCTGGTTGAATCCTCCCTAATACACAACTTTCCTTGTATGAATCTTAGTCCTGGCTTTGTCTCTGTAGATGCCTTCCTCTCCCACTACATTTTAAAATGCTTCAAACTTCAGAACACTCGTGACTTAATCTGATTCCTCCTTTTTTCTTCTTCTCCCTCTTCCCCTTTCCTAAATAACAAAAAAGGCACAATACCTTTTCTTCTTTTCTCTTCTGGGTTGTCTTTCTTCTGTCTTGTGTTTCTGTTCTTTCATTATGTATCTCTTCCTCTCCCCCCCCACCTCTGTGTACTTGCTCTCCCTCTGTGGGCACCTAGCTTTCTTTCAGTGTTCCCCTTTCTTTGTATTTGACTGGCTCCTCCTCCTCCTCAATTATTCTTCACCCACCCACCCACCCTCCCTCTATCTCCCTCCCTCCCTCTATCTCCCTCCCTCCATCTCCCTCCCTCCCTCCCTCCCTCCTACTCCTCCTTCTTCTACTCCTCCTTATATATACTCGTCCTGCTCCACTTCTCGTTTTTGTGACTTTGTAAATGGTCCAAGTCGGACCGAAACGTCGTCATAAGCTCCTCTCTTCTATGTGCGGGTTATTTGTGTATCGTTCCAGTCATGGTATTGTGCCTTTTTTGTTGTAAAGTAAAAGGACACAAGTGCAACTAATGTGACATTTATTGTGGCAACGTTTCGCTCTCCAGGAGCTTTATCAAGCCATTACACAATAAATGTCACATTAGTTGCACTTGTGTCCTTTTACTTTACATATTGTCGGTAATTCTACCAACTTTATTACGCCTTTTTTGTTATTTAATCCAGCATTAATTTCAACTAACATAATTTCAATTTTTCAGGGTCACTACACCAACCTTCTTCTCATTTGATAGAATGGAAATTATATTACAGAAATAGATATGATTTTGATTGGTTTCATGATGGAAAGTACCTTGAAATTTAGCTCAAAGCAGCAGAAATGTTCAATTCTTTGCTGATGTTCAAGAGTAAACGAATGACGTCATATCCAATACATGTCCAACTGGCCAGTCTAATACATGGTCATGAATTGGTTGACATTATTTATACAATTATTACAATAATCCAGTAGTCTGCATATCAGTAAATTATTCAATTTTTTGTGTGAATAAAAATTCAAAATAGAAAGCAAGAGGGACCTGGAGAGGTGACTAATGAACAGAGAAAATGTTATTTTACTGCCAGGAATGTCTGCATTGTTTATTCTGGACCCTATTTTGAAATAGGCATCTTTTGAAATTTGTGTGACATTGGCCAAATTACTAATTTCGGGCCACTTTTTTGGGTAGTTGAAATAGGTGAATGGGCAGTTTCTTGTACTCATTCGATTGAATGGAGGATATTGAAGTGATCTTTCCAGAACTCTCATAGGGTCAATTGAGTGTCTGAGGTCACATCAAAGCACCTTTGAATTATTGCTTTTGTGTAGAGTTTTTTAAAGTTTGAAATGATCTGCTGGTTCATGGGCTGGATGAGAGGAGTGATATTAGTGAGCAAGAACTTCACCATGATGAAAGTAAACTCCTCCACCATTTGGTCATCCAATTCTGGAGGATTAGCAGGAGCATTGTCTATTACCAGGAGGCACTTGAGTGGCAATTTATTTTCCAGGAGGCATTTCTTCACACTCGGGCAAAACACTTCATTGAACCAATCACGGAAAATTTTCCTCATGACCCATGCCTTACTATTAGCCTTCCACATCACACACAATTTACTCTTCGCAACACTGTGTTTCTTGAACACTTGGGGATTTTCAGAGTGATACACCAGTAAAGGCTTCACTTCGAAATCCCCACTAGCATTACCACAGAACATGAGAGTTAGCCTGTATTTCATAGGCTTGTGTCCTGGCAGTGCCTTTTAATCCTGCATGATGTCTGTCCTCTGGCATTTTCTTCCAAAAGAGGCCTGTTTCGTCACAATTGAACACTTGTTAGGTGACGAATCCCTCAGCCTCTACACAGCCCTTGAATTCCTGCACAAATTTTTCAGCCACACATTTGTCAGAACTTATAGCCTAGCCATGGAAAATTCTTAGGAATCCACCTCGATAATAGACTCAAATTTCATACACATATACAACAAGTTGTTGAAAGGTGAAATTTATGAAGCGCGAGGCTTATGAAACTCGAGAGTCCACTGTATATTTATTCCCAATTTTTACTAAAAACATTTATTTCTTGTACATGTTAATTTTATGCATTTATGGAGAGTTCACTTTTTTTCTTGGTGGACATTGATCAAGAAAGAGTTTAAATAATTGTAATTTTCTTAAGGCTGAATTATAAATATTTTTTCTCGGTTTCTTTACCAAATACATTCATACTTTGTATATATTTTATGTGTGTATAGAGAGCTGACATTTGTTTGGTAGCATTTGGTCAAGAAATAGATTCAATATTTATAATTTTCTTAAAGCTGAATTAAAAATATTATTTTGTTTCTAGTTTAGACTTTTTAGAAATGCGTTGGTATTTTTAAGGTCCATTATTATAGTCACTTATTCATTAATTTTACCTGTTGCAAATTGTTAATTACAAGCAACATTTAATTCGTAAGGCTATTCCATTTAAATCAATTCAGAAAAGTTAGTGGTGGTCTAAACAGACTTCTAGAGACTTCTAGACTGCTCTCAAGTATTTTGTTCTCTTTCTCCATAAAACTGTAAAAATAACAACATACTGTTACTACTAACAATAACGTAAAACCTGCTGCTCAAAATTTTACAGAAAATTTTCACCAGTTTGAGCACGCTTTCAAAAAAAAAAAAAAAAGGGTTCACCACCCCTTGCCTAGAGGCATACTATTTGGATCAGGACATTGACTGAGAGAGGCAGTGTGCCACATGAAAGTGTAAGATGTGGGTAGCTATAATAATGGCAGGCGAATAACTCGCATATCAGTGTGCTCTTTTGTGCCACCATTAACTTTTTTAGTATAAACTGGGTTTTCAAAATATTAAAGCCTGAACACCAATTTTATTATACTGATGATTTTGGCGAATTTATTTTGATATAGCTATAATGATCTCTTTTTTTCTGCTAACTTCCTTATTGCTCTTATTTCTGTAACCAATATAAACTAAAACTTCACTTGTTTTCATTTTTTCTCGTATGCATGTTTCAGCTGGACATTCTTGTGAGCAATGCTGGACGCACACAACGTGGCCGTTGGGAAATGATTGAACTGGATGTGGATCGAGAATTGTTTAACCTGAATGTTTTCTCACTTATTTCACTGGCTCGCATTGTTTCTAAGTATTTCCTTGAGAAAGGTCAAGGTCACTTCGCAGTGACCTCGAGCACTGCTGGCAAGCTTGGGGTACCCATGTCAGCTGCTTATACAGCATCCAAGCATGCACTCCAGGTAATATTTAATACCGTATATTATTTTTTAGCAAAATTCTGAAATATATTTTGATGCATTTAATAATAAGATACAACAAACTTTTGATTACTTATACATATCAGGTAGTTTAAAGCCAAATAAAAGATCTCAAACCAGAGACACTAAGAAAAGTTGATTTGCTCTTCAAAATTTTTTATATAATTATTTCCTTACAGGAATGGAATATGTAATGCGAAGTGACTAGAGGTTATACATAAAGCTCATATAATTCATGCAGTGAAGACTCATGTTTTCTATAATGCTCTATTTAAATTTTTTAAAAGATACTGTATGATGGGAGCAAAAACTTGCTTTGATATTGTGCGAGATAGTTTTCACTTTATGGCAACAAGCCAGGGCAAATGTGTAATGGTGAGGAGACAGGTATATTTTAGAAAAAGTTGTCATGTGGAACTTACATGAGCAAGCAGAAGAAAATTTCTCCTGGATTTAACTCTTTCACTGTTGTGACCCCTGCTCGCAAACTTGTTCCCAGTGTCGAAGAATTTAAAAAAAAATAAATATATATACATGTATGTATGTATGTATGTATGTATGCATGCATGTATGTATGTATGTGTATATATATATAGTAGGTTGGTAGACAGCAACCACCCAGGGAGGTACTACCGTCCTGCCAAGTGAGTGTAAAACGAAAGCCTGTAATTGTTTTACATGATGGTAGGATTGCTGATGTCTTTTGTCTGTCTCATAAATATGCAAGATTACAGGCATGTCTTGCTACTTCTACTTACACTTAGGTCACACTACACATACATATACACATTTATTCATACACACTCATCTGAGTTTTCTTTGATTTTATCTTAATAGTTCTTGGTCTTATTAATTTTCCTTTTATATCCATGGGGAAGTGGAATAAGAATCTTTCCTCCGTAAGCCATGCGTGTTGTAAAAGTCAACTAAAATGCCGGGAACAATGGGCTAGTAACCCCTTTTCCTGTAAAGATTACTAAAAAGAATAAGAAGAAGAAAATTGTCAAAGTGGGAAGTCTGAATGTGCGTGGATGTTGTGCAGATGATAAGAAAGAGATGATTGTGGATGTTATGAATGAGAAGAAGCTGGATGTCCTGGCTTTAAGTGAAACAAAGCTGAAGGGGGTGGGAGAGTTTCAATGGAGAGGAATAAATGGGATTAGGTCAGGGGTTTCAAATAGAGTTAGAGCTAAAGAAGGAGTAGCAATAATGTTGAAGGATAAGCTATGGCAGGAAAAGAGGGACTATAAATGTATTAATTCAAGGATTATGTGGAGTAAAATAAAGATTGGATGTGAAAAGTGGGTTATAATAAGCGTGTATGCACCTGGAGAAGAGAGAAGTGTAGAGGAGAGAGAGAGATTTTGGGAAATGTTGAGTGAATGCGTGGGGAGTTTTGAATCAAGTGTGAGAGTAATGGTGGTTGGGGATTTCAATGCTAAAGTGGGTAAAAATGTTATGGAGGGAGTAGTAGGTAAATTTGGGGTGCCAGGGGTAAATGTAAATGGGGAGCCTTTAATTGAGCTATGTGTAGAAAGAAATTTGGTAATAAGTAATACATATTTTATGAAAAAGAGGATAAATAAATATACAAGGTATGATGTAGCACGTAATGAAAGTAGTTTATTAGATTATGTATTGGTGGATAAAAGGTTGATGGGTAGGCTCCAGGATGTACATGTTTATAGAGGGGCAACTGATATATCGGATCATTATTTAGTTGTAGCTACAGTTAGAGTAAGAGGTAGATGGGAAAAGAGGAAGGTGGCAACAACAAGTAAGAGGGAGGTGAAAGTGTATAAACTAAGGGAGGAGGAAGTTCGGGCGAGATATAAGCGACTATTGGCAGAAAGGTGGGATAGTGCAAAGATGAGTAATGGGGGGGTTGAAGAGGGTTGGAATAGTTTTAAAAATGCAGTATTAGAATGTGGGGCAGAAGTTTGTGGTTATAGGAGGGTGGGTGCAGGAGGAAAGAGGAGTGATTGGTGGAATGATGAAGTAAAGGGTGTGATAAAAGAGAAAAAGGTAGCTTATGAGAGGTTTTTACAAAGCAGAAGTGTTATAAGAAGAGCAGAATATATGGAGAGTAAAAGAAAGGTAAAGAGAGTGGTGAGAGAGTGCAAAAGGAGAGCAGATGATAGAGTGGGAGAGGCACTGTCAAGAAATTTTAATGAAAATAAGAAAAAATTTTGGAGTGAGTTAAACAAGTTAAGAAAGCCAAGGGAAAATATGGATTTGTCAGTTAAAAACAGAGTAGGGGAGTTAGTAGATGGGGAGATGGAGGTATTAGGTAGATGGCGAGAATATTTTGAGGAACTTTTAAATGTTAAGGAAGAAACAGAGGCAGTAATTTCATGCACTGGTCAGGGAGGTATACCATCTTTTAGGAGTGAAGAAGAGCAGAATGTAAGTGTGGGGGAGGTACGTGAGGCATTACGTAAAATGAAAGGGGGTAAAGCAGCTGGTACTGATGGGATCATGACAGAAATGTTAAAAGCAGGGGGGGATATAGTGTTGGAGTGGTTGGTACTTTTGTTCAATAAATGTATGAAAGAGGGGAAGGTACCTAGGGATTGGCGGAGAGCATGTATAGTCCCTTTATATAAAGGGAAAGGGGACAAAAGAGACTGTAAAAATTATAGAGGAATAAGCTTACTGAGTATACCAGGAAAAGTGTACGGTAGGGTTATAATTGAAAGAATTAGAGGTAAGACAGAATGTAGGATTGCGGATGAGCAAGGAGGTTTCAGAGTGGGTAGGGGATGTGTAGATCAAGTGTTTACATTGAAGCATATATGTGAACAGTATTTAGATAAAGGTAGGGAAGTTTTTATTGCATTTATGGATTTAGAAAAGGCATATGATAGAGTGGATAGAGGAGCAATGTGGCAGATGTTGCAAGTATATGGAATAGGTGGTAAGTTATTAAATGCTGTAAAGAGTTTTTATGAAGATAGTGAGGCTCAGGTTAGGGTGTGTAGAAGAGAGGGAGACTATTTCCCGGTAAAAGTAGGTCTTAGACAGGGATGTGTAATGTCACCATGGTTGTTTAATATATTTATAGATGGGGTTGTTAAGGAAGTAAATGCTAGGGTGTTTGGGAGAGGGGTGGGATTAAATTATGGGGAATCAAATTCAAAATGGGAATTGACACAGTTACTTTTTGCTGATGATACTGTGCTTATGGGAGATTCTAAAGAAAAATTGCAAAGGTTAGTGGATGAGTTTGGGAATGTGTGTAAAGGTAGAAAGTTGAAAGTGAACATAGAAAAGAGTAAGGTGATGAGGGTGTCAAATGATTTAGATAAAGAAAAATTGGATATCAAATTGGGGAGGAGGAGTATGGAAGAAGTGAATGTTTTCAGATACTTGGGAGTTGACGTGTCGGCGGATGGATTTATGAAGGATGAGGTTAATCATAGAATTGATGAGGGAAAAAAGGTGAGTGGTGCGTTGAGGTATATGTGGAGTCAAAAAACG
>NC_091345.1:605000-760000 GCF_038502225.1 Cherax quadricarinatus | reverse complement strand
ACCATGGTTGTTTAATATATTTATAGATGGGGTTGTAAAGGAAGTAAATGCTAGGGTGTTTGGGAGAGGGGTGGGATTAAATTATGGGGAATCAAATTCAAAATGGGAATTGACACAGTTACTTTTTGCTGATGATACTGTGCTTATGGGAGATTCTAAAGAAAAATTGCAAAGGTTAGTGGATGAGTTTGGGAATGTGTGTAAAGGTAGAAAGTTGAAAGTGAACATAGAAAAGAGTAAGGTGATGAGGGTGTCAAATGATTTAGATAAAGAAAAATTGGATATCAAATTGGGGAGGAGGAGTATGGAAGAAGTGAATGTTTTCAGATACTTGGGAGTTGACGTGTCGGCGGATGGATTTATGAAGGATGAGGTTAATCATAGAATTGATGAGGGAAAAAAGGTGAGTGGTGCGTTGAGGTATATGTGGAGTCAAAAAACGTTATCTATGGAGGCAAAGAAGGGAATGTATGAAAGTATAGTAGTACCAACACTCTTATATGGGTGTGAAGCTTGGGTGGTAAATGCAGCAGCGAGGAGACGGTTGGAGGCAGCGGAGATGTCCTGTTTAAGGGCAATGTGTGGTGTAAATATTATGCAGAAAATTCGGAGTGTGGAAATTAGGAGAAGGTGTGGAGTTAATAAAAGTATTAGTCAGAGGGCAGAAGAGGGGTTGTTGAGGTGGTTTGGTCATTTAGAGAGAATGGATCACAGTAGAATGACATGGAAAGCATATAAATCTATAGGGGAAGGAAGGCGGGGTAGGGGTCGTCCTCGAAAGGGTTGGAGAGAGGGGGTAAAGGAGGTTTTGTGGGTAAGGGGCTTGGACTTCCAGCAAGCGTGCGTGAGCGTGTTAGATAGGAGTGAATGGAGACGAATGGTACTTGGGACCTGACGATCTGTTGGAGTGTGAGCAGGGTAATATTTAGTGAAGGGATTCAGGGAAACCGGTTATTTTCATATAGTCGGACTTGAGTCCTGGAAATGGGAAGTACAATGCCTGCACTTTAAAGGAGGGGTTTGGGATATTGGCAGTTTGGAGGGATATGTTGTGTATCTTTATATGTTTATGCTTCTAGACTGTTGTATTCTGAGCACCTCTGCAAAAACAGTGATAATGTGCGAGTGTGGTGAAAGTGTTGAATGATGATGAAAGTATTTTCTTTTTGGGGATTTTCTTTCTTTTTTGGGTCACCCTGCCTCGGTGGGAGACGGCCGACTTGTTGAAAAAAAAAAAAAAAAAAAAAATATATATATATATATATATATATATATATATATATATATATATATATATATATATACATACCTGGAGGTTACCTGGAGGTTATTCCGGGGATCAACGCCCCCGCGGCCCGGTCCATGACCAGGCCTCCCGAAGGATCAGGGCCTGATCAACCAGGCTGTTACTGCTGGCCGCACGCAGTCCGACATATGAGCCACAGCCCGGCTGATCCGGCACTGACTTTAGGTATCTGTCCAGCTCTCTCTTGAAGGCAGCCAGGGGTTTATTGGCAATTCCCCTAATGCTTGATGGGAGGCTGTTGAACAGTATTTTTTTTTTTTTTTTTTCAACAAGTCGGTCGTCTCCCACCAAGGCAGGGTGACCCAAAAAAGAAAGAAAATCCCCAAAAAGAAAATACTTTCATCATCATTCAACACTTTCACCACACGCACACATTATCACTGCTTTTGCAGAGGTGCTCAGAATACAACAGTTTAGAAGCATATACATATAAAGATACACAACATATCCCTCCAAACTGCCAATATGTATATATATATGTATATATATATATATATATATATATATATATATATATATATATATATATATATATATATATATATATATTTTTATTTATTTATTTATTTATTTATAATTTGAGCACACATACAGAGGTACAAAAAAATACAGATAAGAGCAGCATGCCAAAGCCACTTATACTATGCATAGCATTACGGGCTGGCTTAAAATTAACTTAAGATTAACTAAGCAATGATGAAATCAGTGAAAAACATTAATGTAAACAGATTACTATAAAGCACAAGTGAGTATTACAAAGACAGGTCATATGGTTGCATGCATTGTTGTAAATTCAGTAGAATGGAGTATTCTGTTAGGTAGTGTATTTAAAAAATAATAAAGTTAGATTGGGTTTTAGGTTTAACATTTATGTGATATAATCGTGAGAAACATTTAAGATATACAATTTATAAGGTTCAGTTATTCAGTATTTATTTGGTTTTGGGTGAGTAAGTGATCTTTGAGAAGAGACTTGAATTTATAAACAGGTAGTGTTTCTTTTATATTTACAGGTAATGAATTCCAGATTTTAGGGCCTTTTATGTGCATTGAGTTTTTGCATAGCGTGAGATGGCCACGAGGAATATCAAAGAGTGATCTGTGCCTTGTGTTATGGTCATGTGTTCTGTTGAGGTTGGCAAGGAGATGTTTGAGGGGAGGGTTAATATCAGAGTTGAGTGTTCTATGTATGTAATAGGTGCAGTAATAAGTATGGATGTTTTATATGGTGAGTAGGTTGAGTGTATTGAATATTGGTGGAGTGTGCTGCCTGTAGTGAGAATTTGTTATCATTCTAACTGCAGCCTTTTGTTGGGTAATTAGTGGTCTGAGATGGTTACTTGTTGTTGAGCCCCATGCACAAATTCCATAGGTGAGATAGGGGTAAATAAGAGAGTGATATAGGGCCAGGAGGGCTGACTGTGGAGCATATATATATATATACATACATATACACACACACACACACACACACATATACAGTGGACCCCCGGTTAACGATATTTTTTCACTCCAGAAGTATCTTCAGGTGCCAGTACTGACTGAATTTGTTCCCATGAGAAATATTGTGAAGTAGATTAGTCCATTTCAGACCCCCAAACATACACGTACAAACGCACTTACATATATACACTTACATAATTGGTCACATTGGGAGGTAATCGTTATGCGGGGGTCCACTGTATATATATATATTACCCTGTAAGCAGGGTAATATTTGTGAATGGATTCAGGGAAATCAGTTAGCCAGACTTGAGTCCTGGAGGTGGGAAGTAGAGTGCCTGCACTTTAAAGGAGGGATTTGGGATATTGGCTGTTTGGAGCAACATCTAAACTGTCATATCTGGGCACCTTTGCAAATACAGTGATTAAGTGTGAATGATGGTGAAAGTACAGTGGACCCCCAGCATATGATATTAATCCGTTCCTGAGAGCTCATTGTATGCCGAAATTATCATAAGGTGAATTAATTTTCCCCATAAGAAATAATGGAAATCAAATTAATCTGTGCAAGACACCCAAAAGTATGAAAAAAAAAGTTTTACCACATGAAATATTAAGTTTAATGCACACAAACTGAAGAAGACATGCACAGTTAGTAGTACTCTACAAACAATAGAATACATGACACTTACCTTTAATAAAGATCTGATGATGATTGATGGGATGGGAGGAGGGGAGTGTGTCGAAGTTGTTATTGTTTAGAAGGGGAATCCCCTTCCATTATTACTTGAGGTAGCAAGTCCTTTTTCAGGGTAACTTACCTTCTTCTTTTAATGCCACTAGAGAGTCAGTGGACTTCTGTCGCACAACATATCTGTCCATAGAGGCCTGTACCTCTCGTTCCTTTATGACTTTTCTAAAGTGGTTCACAACATTGTCATTGTAATAGTCACCAGCATGGCTTGCAATAGCTGTGTGAGGGTGATTTTCATCCATAAAGGTTTGCATCTTTGTCCACATTGTACACATTTCTTTAATCTTTGAAGTAGGCAACTTCTTCAATTTCTCTATCCCCTCCTCCGAAGCAGTTTCCTCAGGTCTGGCCTCTTGCTGTTGAAGATGATCTAGCAGCTCATCAGTGGTTAGTTCTTCATTATTCTCCTCCACCAACTCTTCCACATCCTCCCCACTAACCTCCAACCCCAAGGATTTCCCCAGTACCACAATGGATTCCTCAACTGGCATACGATTCCCAGCGTTAGCCTCAAACCCTTCAAAATCCCTTTTGTCTACACATTCTGGCCACAGTTTCTTCCAAGCAGAGTTCAAGGTCCTCTTAGTCACTCCCTCCCAAGCCTTACCTATAAGGTTTACACAATTGAGGATATGAAAGTGATCCTCCCAAAATTCTTTTAGAGTCAATCGAGTGTCTGTGGTCACTTCAAAGCACTTTTGAAACAGCTTTTGTGTACAGTTTCTTGAAGTTGGAAATGACCTGCTGGTCCATGGGCTGCAGGAGAGGAGTGGTATTAGGAGGCAAAAACTTGACCTTAATGAAGCTCATGTCCCCAGAAAGTCGCTCTGCGAAGTCTGTAGGATGAACAGGGACATTGTCTAATACCAGGAGGCACTTAAGGTCTAATTTTTTTCAATTAGATAATTTTTTACATTGGGGGCAAATGCATGGTGTAACCAGTCATAGAAAAAGTCCCTAGTGACCCATGCCTTACTGTTTGCCCTCCACAGCACACACAAATTAGCCTTGACGACATTGTTTTGCCTGAACACTCTGGGAGTTTCTGAGTGATACACCAATAAAGGTTTCACTTTGCAATCACCACTAGCATTGGCACACATCAGAAGAGTAAGCCTGTCTTTCATAGGTTTATGTCCTGGGAGTGCCTTTTCCTCCTGAGTAATGTAGGTCCTGCTTGGCAATTTCTTCCAAAACAGGCCTGTTTCGTCGCAATTAAACACTTGTTCAGGTTTAAATTCTTCACTGTCTATGTAATCCTTGAATTCCTTCACATATTTTTCAGCTGCTTTTTGGTCCGAACTGGCAACCTCACCATTCCTAATCATACTATGTATGCCACTACGATTCTTAAATCTTTCAAACCAACCTTTGCTGGCCTTAAATTTACTCACATTACTACTAGTTTCAGGCATTTTTTCAATTAAATCCTCATGCAGTTTCCTAGCCTTTTCACATATGATTGCTTGAGTGATGCTATCTCCTGCTATCTGTTTTTCATTTATCCACACCAATAACAGTCTCTCAACATCTTCTAACACTTGCGATCTCTGTATCGAAAACAGACATGCACCTTTTGCAAGAACAGCTTCCTTGAATGCCGTTTTCTTGGCCACTATTGTAGCGATGGTTTATTGGGGTTTGGTATACAACCTGATCAGCTCCGACACACGCACTCCACTTCCGTACTTTGCAATTATCTCTTTCTTCATTTTTATAGTAATTAGCACCCTTTTTCTCGCAGGGTTGGCACTAGAAGCTTTCTTGGGGCCCATGGTGACTTATTTTGCAGAAACAAGCACCAAAAACACTGTGATAATATGGAATGTACCAAATGTATGCTTAGATGCGAGCACACTGGCTGGCTTGTAAACACTGGCACGCATGGGGCAGTTCAGGCCACACGTGGACGCGTCCCGGACAATTTGCGTGTGGTGGGTTTTTTAATGTGTGGCGAGGCAAAATTTTTGCGTTAAAATGTATCGTATGCTGGATTTAACGTATGCTGATGCCATCGTATGCCGGGGATCCACTGTATTGAATGATGGTGAGAGTGTTTTTCTTTTTTGGTCACCATGCCTGGGTGGGATATGGCCAATGTGTTGGGGAAAAGAAAAGTAATTTGAGTAATCAGATTAATATATGATTAAAATATTATTTCAGGGATATTTTGAATGTTTAAGACTCGAGAAGACAGGATTTAATCTAGCCATCACTGTTGTCTGCCCTGGACCAGTCGAGTCGAACCTTCTCAAGGCCAGCTTTACAGAAAAATTGGGAGAGGTAAGTTCAGAACTGACAAAAAAATACTAAAATTCCATTTTAAAGTTCAGTGCTCGTCACGGCATTATGCTGCTCCTCCCCCACACACACATACCAAAACACAAACACATACCATGAAAGACTATAATATATATATATGCACACTTACTGAGGTTTTAATACTTGGTGTTGCATCCTTTACGCTTAATCACATCCCTCAGCCATATAGGAAGACACACACAAATTCTTGAGGGTTTGGGGAGGTATATTATTCGATGCCTCATGTAAAGCAGCCTCCATCTGCAGGATGGAACTGATATCCTTGCCCAGTAAACTTTGTTTCACTATTGACCAGAGGTTCTCAATAGGGTTTAGGTCTGGGAAATTGCCTGGCCAGTCATTAAAGAAAGTCACTTCACAGTCCTTAAGCCAATGAACTACAAATTTGGCATGGTGCACCATCCTGCATAAAAACCATAGGCTTACACTTGTCAAATGCCTCAGGTAAATTGTCACACAATAATTCCAGGTAATTATACTGGTTCATATACTGGTTTTTGAGAAGCACAATGAGTTAACCAGCACTCTGAGAACTGAAACATCCCCAAACCATGAGCAAGTCTGGGGGTTCCACAGGTGTAGCGTGGGTCTAGTGAGTCACCACCTCTGGGCCAGTACACATGTTCCTCACGGTTACAGGTGACAGTGAAAGTTACTTCATCACTCCGAAGTACTTCAGACAACTGTTGTGTACCTCTGACTGCTTCTGTAACAGTTAAGGTATGAACAGATGTCTTCTTCCAGGGGCCAGGCCGAGGTTTGGCAGACGGTATCTCGACACCGCCACCAGCCTTGAAATGCTGCACCCAGTTCCTCACTGAGTGCTCACACACATCAACATTCTCCACTATTTCTTCTGGTGCCCAGCTTTGTGAAGCCCTATGATTTGAGTTATAGTTTCAGGTGTTAAAGACTTCCTTTTACCCATAATCAAACATGTACACCCCCAAAACCAAAGGGAACACCGGACAAAAGATGGGGTGGATGAGAGACAAAAGTGCAAAAGTGCTATGAAATCACAAGAACTATTATGAATTGTAATTATCAGAACATAAAAATTATATAAATTAAAATAAAAACAAGAAAACAAGGTATATCGGCACCACTTCTCCAAGCGGCAGGACTAGATGTTGCTGTCAGGTGAGCATCCAGCGCCAAATTCACAGTCTTAAATCTGGGCAAGTACTGGTCCAAAAAAAATTTTTTGGGTCTTATAACATGCAGAAAATTGCCCTCTTTAATTAAATTTTTTTTTTTCAAATATTCGGAGCGCTACGCAGGTGAACGCAGATCTACATTTAGACAGTTGAAGGGTTAATATATTTTATAGCAGAAATATTTTGGAATGATGTAAGTGTTATTAATGTTTATTTGTGCAGTAGTTTAATGTCTTGTTCCAGTAGCTCAGCTCCTTAGGCATGTAACAAGATTTTGTCAGCTAGTGGCTTCTAACATTGTAGCATTTAGTAATTTTCCATATGTTATATATGGGTTCTTTGCTTGATGATCAGCAACCATTTAATATCTCAAGGAGCAGACTTGGGGCTAGACCTGTGAGTCTCTTCCTAGTATTATGAATCTCTCCATCCACTGCTCCAGAATATATATTTTTTTTTTATTATTATTATCACACCGGCCGATTCCCACCAAGGCAGGGTGGCCCGAAAAAGAAAAACTTTCACCATCATTCACTCCATCACTGTCTTGCCAGAAGGGTGCTTTACACTACAGTTTTTAAACTGCAACATTAACACCCCTCCTTCAGAGTGCAGGCACTGTACTTCCCATCTCCAGGACTCAAGTCCGGCCTGCCGGTTTCCCTGAATCCCTTCATAAATGTTACTTTGCTCACACTCCAACAGCACGTCAAGTATTAAAAACCATTTGTCTCCATTCACTCCTATCAAACACGCTCACGCATGCCTGCTGGAAGTCCAAGCCCCTCGCACACAAAACCTCCTTTACCCCCTCCCTCCAACCCTTCCTAGGCCGACCCCTACCCCGCCTTCCTTCCACTACAGACTGATACACTCTTGAAGTCATTCTGTTTCGCTCCATTCTCTCTACATGTCCGAACCACCTCAACAACCCTTCCTCAGCCCTCTGGACAACAGTTTTGGTAATCCCGCACCTCCTCCTAACTCCCAAACTACGAATTCTCTGCATTATATTTACACCACACATTGCCCTCCGACATGACATCTCCACTGCCTCCAGCCTTCTCCTCGCTGCAACATTCATCACCCACGCTTCACACCCATATAAGAGCGTTGGTAAAACTATACTCTCATACATTCCCCTCTTTGCCTCCAAGGACAAAGTTCTTTGTCTCCACAGACTCCTAAGTGCACCACTCACTCTTTTTCCCTCATCAATTCTATGATTCACCTCATCTTTCATAGACCCATCCGCTGACACGTCCACTCCCAAATATCTGAATACGTTCACCTCCTCCATACTCTCTCCCTCCAATCTGATATTCAATCTTTCATCACCTAATCTTTTTGTTATCCTCATAACCTTACTCTTTCCTGTATTCACCTTTAATTTTCTTCTTTTGCACACCCTACCAAATTCATCCACCAATCTCTGCAACTTCTCTTCAGAATCTCCCAAGAGCACAGTGTCATCAGCAAAGAGCAGCTGTGACAACTCCCACTTTGTGTGTGATTCTTTATCTTTTAACTCCACGCCTCTTGCCAAGACCCTCGCATTTACTTCTCTTACAACCCCATCTATAAATATATTAAACAACCACGGTGACATCACACATCCTTGTCTAAGGCCTACTTTTACTGGGAAAAAATATTTCCCTCTTTCCTACATACTCTAACTTGAGCCTCACTATCCTCGTAAAAACTCTTCACTGCTTTCAGTAACCTACCTCCTACACCATACACTTGCAACATCTGCCACATTGCCCCCCTATCCACCCTGTCATACGCCTTTTCCAAATCCATAAATGCCACAAAGACCTCTTTAGCCTTATCTAAATACTGTTCACTTATATGTTTCACTGTAAACACCTGGTCCACACACCCCCTACCTTTCCTAAAGCCTCCTTGTTCATCTGCTATCCTATTCTCCATCTTACTCTTAATTCTTTCAATTATAACTCTACCATACACTTTACCAGGTACACTCAAGAGACTTATCCCCCTATAATTTTTGCACTCTCTTTTATCCCCTTTGCCTTTATACAAAGGAACTATGCATGCTCTCTGCCAATCCCTAGGTACCTTACCCTCTTCCATACATTTATTAAATAATTGCACCAACCACTCCAAAACTATATCCCCACCTGCTTTTAACATTTCTATCTTTATCCCATCAATCCCGGCTGCCTTACCCCCTTTCATTTTACCTACTGCCTCACGAACTTCCCCCACACTCACAACTGGCTCTTCCTCACTCCTACAAGATGTTATTCCTCCTTGCCCTATACACGAAATCACAGCTTCCCTATCTTCATCAACATTTAACAATTCCTCAAAATATTCCTTCCATCTTCCCAATACCTCTAACTCTCCATTTAATAACTCTCCTCTCCTATTTTTAACTGACAAATCCATTTGTTCTCTAGGCTTTCTTAACTTGTTAATCTCACTCCAAAACTTTTTCTTATTTTCAACAAAATTTGTTGATAACATCTCACCCACTCTCTCATTTGCTCTCTTTTTACATTGCTTCACCACTCTCTTAACTTCTCTCTTTTTCTCCATATACTCTTCCCTTCTTGCATCACTTCTACTTTGTAAAAACTTCTCATATGCTAACTTTTTCTCCCTTACTACTCTCTTTACATCATCATTCCACCAATCGCTCCTCTTCCCTCCTGCACCCACTTTCCTATAACCACAAACTTCTGCTGAACACTCTAACACTACATTTTTAAACCTACCCCATACCTCTTCGACCCCATTGCCTATGCTCTCATTAACCCATCTATCCTCCAATAGCTGTTTATATCTTACCCTAACTGCCTCCTCTTTTAGTTTATAAACCTTCACCTCTCTCTTCCCTGATGCTTCTATTCTCCTTGTATCCCATCTACCTTTTATTCTCAGTGTAGCTACAACTAGAAAGTGATCTGATATATCTGTGGCCCCTCTATAAACATGTACATCCTGAAGTCTACTCAACAGTCTTTTATCTACCAATACATAATCCAACAAACTACTGTCATTTCGCCCTACATCATATCGTGTATACTTATTTATCCTCTTTTTCTTAAAATATGTATTACCTATAACTAAACCCCTTTCTATACAAAGTTCAATCAAAGGGCTCCCATTATCATTTACACCTGGCACCCCAAACTTACCTACCACACCCTCTCTAAAAGTTTCTCCTACTTTAGCATTCAAGTCCCCTACCACAATTACTCTCTCACTTGGTTCAAAGGCTCCTATACATTCACTTAACATCTCCCAAAATATATATATATTCCCAGAATATATATATATTCATCAAATGGCAAAATACAGCAATTAGCATCATTACACTTTGACATCAGGTAACATGTGCCCCTAAAATCATCAGAAGCGAATATCCTTCATTCATATATCTTTTCTTTTTATAACATTGAGGTAGTTGCTTATGAACACCTGCTCCTTAGTGGTTTTCTAGAAGTGCACAGACAACATAATCCACTGACTCAAACTACAGTATTCCCACCTGACTTGCACAGTGCACTATACTTTCCTACCTCCGAACTCAACTCTGGCTAATTGATTTCAGTGAATTTTGTGTCATGCTCATGCAACAGTAGTACATCATATTCCATAAACTACCTGTCTTTACTCCAGTTTAACACTCACATTTGACTGCTGGATGTTCAGTCCCCTTGAAGAGCAGGCCAAAGGAAGGTCAAATGAAAGTAGCCACCAGTAACATACTTTGGGCAGAAAGACCTTGCTGAAGGAGGGTGAGGCATGGGAGATAGGGGTTTCAGGATTAACCCTTAAACTGTCCAAACGTAGATCTACGTTTGCTTGTGTAGCGCTCCGAACGTAGATCTACGTTTTTTTTTACATGCTTTCTTATGGAGAAAATCAAGGTCAGAACGCTACGTGCAAAAGTGTAGATCTACATTTGGACAGTTTAAGGGTTAAGTGATAATGTGCATGAGGAGGTGCCTGCCCCTATAAGTGACTTGAAAAAAAGGAGCTGGAGAAACTTGACTAACCCAAATCCTTGGCAAGTGATACAAGAGGGAGGCCAGGATGAGGAGTCTTCATCATAGGTGCCCTCTGAGAACGAAGACAAAAATTCATTGTGAGCTCGTAATAAGACGGTAGAGCAGTGATGGAAAATTTAAAACAGCCAAAGATAGAACAGGGTGAGTACTATCACACATGCTCAATATACCCAAGTATATTGCATGTGTATTGCATATACCCAAACACTGGGTGATTCATGTCTACAAGAGCTCCACATTTTTCTCCTGTAGTGCCAACCCTGCAGGAAAAAGGGTGCTAATTGCTATGAAAATGAAGAAAGAGATAATTGCAAAGTATGAAAGTGGAGTGCGTGTGTCGGAGCTGACCAGGTTGTATACCAAACCCCAATAAACCATCGCTACTATAGTGGCCAAGAAAACGGCACTCAAGGAAGCTGTTCTTGCAAAAGGTGCATGTCTGTTTTCGATACAGAGATCGGAAGTGTTAGAAGATGTTGAGAGACTGTTATTGGTGTGGATAAATGATAAACAGATAGCAGGAGATAGCATCTCTCAAGCGATCATATGTGGAAAGGCTAGGAAGCTGCATGAGGATTTAATTGAAAAAATGCCTGCAACTAGTGGTAATGTGAGTGAATTTAAGGCCAGCAAAGGTTGGTTTGAAAGATTTAAGAATCGTAGTGGCATACATAGTATGATTATGCATGGTGAGGTTGCCAGTTCGGACCAAAAAGCAGCTGAGAAATATGTGAAGGAATTCAAGGATTACATAGACATTGAAGAATTTAAACCTGAACAAGTGTTTAATTGCGACGAAACAGGCCTGTTTTGGAAGAAATTGCCAAGCAGGACCTACATTACTCAGGAGGAAAAGGCACTCCCAGGACATAAGCCTATGAAAGACAGGCTTACTCTTCTGATGTGTGCCAATGCTAGTGGTGATTGCAAAGTGAAACCTTTATTGGTGTATCACTCAGAAACTCCCAGAGTGTTCAGGCAAAACAATGTCGTCAAGGCTAATTTGTGTGTGCTGTGGAGGGCAAACAGTAAGGCATGGGTCACTAGGGACTTTTTCTATGACTGGTTACACCATGCATTTGCCCCCAATGTGAAAAATTACCTAATTGAAAAGAAATTAGACCTTAAGTGCCTCCTGGTATTAGACAATGTCCCTGTTCATCCTACAGACTTCGCAGAGCGACTTTCTGGGGACATGAGCTTCATTAAGGTCAAGTTTTTGCCTCCTAATACCACTCATCTCCTGCAGCCCATGGACCAGCAGGTCATTTCCAACTTCAAGAAACTGTGCTCAAAAGCTATGTTTCAAGAGTGCTTTGAAGTGACCACAGACACTCGATTGACTCTAAAAGAGTTTTGGGAGGATCACTTTCATATCCTCAATTGTGTAAACCTTATAGGTAAGGCTTGGGAGGGAGTGACTAAGAGGACCTTGAACTCTGCTTGGAAGAAACTGTGGCCAGAATGTGTAGACAAAAGGGATTTTGAAGGGTTTGAGGCTAACCCTGGGAATCGTATGCCAGTTGAGGAATCCATTGTGGCATTGGGGAAGTCCTTGGGGTTGGAGGTTAGTGGGGAGGATGTGGAAGAGTTGGTGGAGGAGGACAATGAAGAACTAACCACTGATGAGTTGCTAGATCATCTTCAACAGCAAGAGGCCAGACCTGAGGAAACTGCTTCGGAGGAGGGGATAGAAATTGAAGAAGTTGCCCACTTCAAAGATTAAAGAAATGTGTACAATGTGGACAAAGGTGCAAACCTTTATGGATGAAAATCACCCTCACACAGCTATTGCAAGCCATGCTGGTGACTATTACAATGACAATGTTGTGAACCACTTTAGAAAAGTCATAAAGGAACGAGAGGTACAGGGCTCTATGAACAGATATGTTGTGCGACAGAAGTCCACTGACTCTCAAGCTGGTCTTAGTGGCATTAAAAGAAGAAGGGAAGTAACTCCGGAAAAGGACTTGCTACCTCAAGTAATAATGGAAGGGGATTCCCCTTCTAAACAATAACAACTTTGACACTCTCCCCTCCTCCCATCCCATCAGTCATCATCAGATCTTCATTAAAGGTAAGTGTCATGTATTCTATTGTTTGTAGAGTACTACTAACTGTGCATGTCTTCTTCAGTTTGTGTGCATTAAACTTAATATTTCATGCGGTAAAACTTTTTTTTTTTCATACTTTTGGGTGTCTTGCACAGATTAATTTGATTTCCATTATTTCTTTTGGGGAAAATTAATTCACCTTATGACAATTTCGGCATACAATGAGCTCTCAGGAACGGATTAATATGTATGCTGGGGGTCCACTGTACTTTCACCATCATTCACACTTAATCACTGTATTTGCAAAGGTGCCCAGATATGACAGTTTAGATGTTGCTCCAAACAGCCAATATCCCAAACCCCTCCTTTAAAGTGCAGGCACTGTACTTCCCACCTCCAGGACTCAAGTCTGGCTAACTGATTTCCCTGAATCCATTCACAAAATATTTCCCTGCTTACACTCCAACAGCTTGTCAGTTCCCAAAAACCATTCATCTCCATTCACTCTTATCTAACATGCTCACATATGCCTGCTGAATGTCCAAGCCCCTTGTACACAAAACCTTGCAACCACCCACGGAGGTACTACTGTCCTGCCAAATGAGTGTAAGCCAGAAACCTAAGAATAGCATTCCGACATCTCGATAAGGAATTGTTCAGGACCCTGCACACCATGTACATCAGGCCCATATTGGAGTATGTAGCACCAGTTTGGAACACACACCTGGCCAAGCACGTCAAAAAATTAGAGAAAGTGCAAAAGTTTGCAACATCCCTAGTCCCAGAGCTAAGGGGCATGTCCTACAAGAAGAGGTTAAGGGAAATAGACCTGACAACACTGGAGGACAGGAGAGACAGGAGAGATATAACATATACTGAGAGGAATTGACAAGGTGGACAGAGACAGGATGTTCCAGAGATGGGACACAAAAACAAGAGGTCAAAATTGGAAGTTGAAGACTCAGATGAGTCACAGGGATGTTAGGAAGTATTTCTTCGGCCATAGAGTTGTCAGGAAGTGGAATATTTTGGAAAGTGAAGTAGTGGAGGCAAGATCCATACATAGCTTAAAAAGAGGTATGATAAGGCTCAAGGAGTGAGGAGAATGACCTAGTATCAACCAGCAAAGAGGCAGGGCCAGGAGCTATGACCTGACCCTGCAACCACATATAGGTGAGTACACAAACATAGGATTTAGCCTGCAGCAGGTCAAGTATGTGTAGAAACTGGAAAATGTCGAAAGGTTTGCAGCCAGGCTAGTACCAGAACTGAGAGGAATGCATTACAAAGAGAAGCTGAAGGAAGTGAACCTGACTACCTTAGAGGAGAGAAGGACATGGAGGAAAGGATTACTATGTGCAAAATCTTAAGAGGAATCAATAGGGGCTGACATAAACAAATTACAGTGGACCCTCATTTTTTGTAATTAATCTGTTCCAGAGAGCATGACTATTATCGAAATTGACTATTTGCGAATCTATTTTCCCCATAAGAAGTAATGTAAATCCAATTAATTCGTTCCAGACACCCAGAAGTGTCAACAATTTCTTTTTTACCGTAAAGATAGATTTACATGCACAAAAGAATGAACATTCAGCATGACAGTTACCTTTATTGAAGGCTGTTGTTGATGCATGGAAGACAGGGAGGAGGAGAGAGGGAAGAGAGATTATTGTTTGGAAGGGAAAACTCCCTCCATAAGGACTCTAGGTCACTTCAGGGGTCACTTCCCTAGCTTATAGATTTACATGCAGAAAAGAATGCCAAATAAATGTGAAGCACTAATAAAATGTTTAAATGAACATTTAACATCACACTTACCTTTTATTGAAGACTTTTGTTGGTGTATGGCAGATGGGACAGAGGGAGGGGAGGCGAGTTTATTGCTGGAGAATATGACACTAATATCAACTCTACGATATATTTATCTATCACAATTCAACTAATATGACATAATAAACAATATTAATAACATAGAAACATGGAATATACTCTAGAATGAATAAAATAAGTCATTATGTCTGTCTCGAGAGGTGTTGTGTTGTTGTTGGGTGTATAAGGGCCACTGAGAGTAAGCCACCCATAATGGTGGTGAAGCAACAGCTGAGGCGGTGGTGTTTTTCTGTAGCCCTATATAACTCCAACAACATTGGAGGAGTTGGTAGAATTGCTTAATCACTGAAGAAGGCACCCTCTACCACCATCACAACCACTACCACCCTCTACCACCATCACTATCACCACCATCCTCTACCACAATCACCCCCACCCTCTACCACTATCACAACTGCTAGCACCCTTTACCACCATCACTACCACCCTCTACCACTATCACCACCACCCTCTACCACCATCACTACCCTACCACTATCACAACTGCTACCACTCTACCACCACTAGGTCCTCTCTCTCCCTGCTTCATGAGCTTTATCATACCTTGTCTTAAAGCTGTGTATGGTTTCTGCCTCCACTACATCACTTGCCAGACTGTTCCACTTCCTGACCACTCTATGACTGAAGAACTGCTTCCTAACATCCCTGTGACTCATCTGAATCTTCAACTTCCAAGAGTGACCCCTTGTTTCTGTGTCCTCTGTTCACCTTATCTATTCCACGCAGTATTTTGTATGTCGTTATCATGTCTCCCCTGACCCTCCTGTCCTACAGTGTTGTCAGGCCGATTTCCCTCAACCTTTCTTCATAGGACATTCTTAGCTCTGGAACTAACCTTGCCGCAAACCTTTGCACTTTCTCTAATTTCTTAACGTGCTTGACCTGGCGCGGGTTCCAAACTAGTGCTGCATACTCCAGTATTGGCCTGACGTACACGGTGTACAGTGTCTTGAAGATACCTTACTTAGGTATCGGAATGCTAATCTCAGGTTTGCCAGGCGCCCATATGCTGCAGCAGTTATCTGGCTGATGTGTGCTTCCTGAGACATATTTGGTGTTATACTCACGCCAAGATCTTTCTCACATGTGCAACATCTGGATATCTTTATTGTAGACGTTTTGCCATCCAGTGGCTTTATCAATACAAATTCTAGGACATAACTTGAAGACAGTAGGACTATATACAGAGGATGAGGTAATCAGTCCCTCAACCTTGGAGTAGGTGTGTGTGTGTGTGTGTGTGTGTGTGTGTGTGAGAATGTGTGTGTATACTCGCCTAATTGTGGTTGCAGGGGTCGAGTCACAGCTCCTGGCTTCGCCTTGTCACTGGCCGCTACTGAGTTACTCTTCCCTCTCCATGAGCTTTATCATACCTCTTATTTAAGCTATGTATGGATCCTGCCTCCACTACATCACTTCCCAAACTTTTCCACTTCCTAACTAATCTGTGACTGAAGAAATACTTCCTAACATCCCTGTGATTCATCTAAGTCTTCAACTTCCAACTGTGGCCCCTTGTTGCTGTGTCCCATCTCTGAAACATCCTGTCTACCTTGTCAATTCCTCTCGGTATTTTATATGACGTTATCATGTCCCTCCTCTCTCTCCTGTTCTCCAGTGTTGTCAGATCCATTTTCCTTAATCTCTCCTCATAGGACATACCCCTTAGCTCCAGGACTAGTCTTGTTGCACACCTTTGCACTTTACGTGCTTGGCTAGGTGTGAGTTCCAAACTGGTGCTGCATAGTCCAATATGGGCCTTACGTACTCAGTGTACAGGGTCCTGAATGATTCCTTATTAAGATATCGGAATGCTGTTCGTAGGTTTTGCTAGGTACCCGTATGCTGCAACAGTTATGAGGTTGATGTGTGCCTCAGGAGATGTGCCTGGTGTTATACTTACCCTAAGATCGTTTTCCTTGAGTGAGGTTTGTAGTCTCTGGCCCCCTAGACTGTACTTCATCTGCTGTCTTCTTTGCCCTTTCCCAATCTTCATGACTTTGCACCTGGTGGGGTTGAACTCTAGGAGCCAGTTGCTGGACCAGGCCTGCAGCCTGTCTAGTGTGTGTGTGTGTGTGTGTGTGTGTGTACTCATCTATTTGTACTCACCTATTTGTGGTTGCAGCGGTCGAGTCACAGCTCCTGGCCCCGCCTCTTCGCTGATTGCTACTAGGTCCTCTCTCTCCCTGCACCATGAGCTCTATCATACCTCGCCTTAAAACTATGTATGGTTCCTGCCTCCACCACATCACTTTCTAGGCTATGTGTGTGTGTGTGTGTGTGTGTGTGTGTGTGTGAGAGAGAGAGAGAGAGAGAGCACGAGAGAGAGAGAGCACAAGAGAGAGAGCACGAGAGAGAGAGCACGAGAGAGAGAGCACGAGAGAGAGAGCACGAGAGAGAGAGCACGAGAGAGAGAGAGAGAGAGCACGAGAGAGAGAGCACGAGAGAGAGAGAGAGAGAGAGAGCACAAGAGAGAGAGCACGAGAGAGAGAGAGAGAGAGAGAGCACGAGAGAGAGAGCACAAGAGAGAGAGAGAGAGAGAGAGCACGAGAGAGAGCACAAGAGAGAGAGAGAGAGAGCACGAGAGAGAGAGAGAGAGAGCATGAGAGAGAGAGAGAGCACGAGAGAGAGAGAGAGAGCACGAGAGAGAGAGCACGCCTGCCTGCCTGCCTGCCTGGAAATGTGAATGCGACTGTACAGTGGACCTCCGGTTTACGATATTATTTCATTCCAGAAGTATGTTTAGGTGCCAGTACTGACCGAATTTGGTCCCATAAGGAATATTGTGAATTAGATTAGTCCATTTCAGACCCCCAAACATACACATACAAACGCACTTGCATAAATACACTTACATAATTGGTCGCATTGGGAGCTGATCGTAAACTGGGGGTCCACTGTAATTAAGTGTTGGCACAAGAAGGAACTAGCAGCTACTGGGACTCAGGCCTTTCCGAATCTCCCGGATGCTGTCGGTCATAACTAGTAAATAACCTTAGTGAGCATGATGGAGGGGACTCCACATTGAATGCAAATTGTGCTATGGCTCTTACTGGGGCCTGAGTTTTAAGTGTGAAGGAAGCATGTGCTCCACGAGGGTACCCCATGGTCCATCAGCTAAAATATGATCAACAGAAAATGATTTGGAAAAGATTTGACAGTATAACTGGGCTGACACCAGCAGAGGAATATGTTTAGGGACAAAGTGAGTTGTAAAGAAGAAAAATATGTTTTGAAAAGAATCCTTCCAGAAATGTTATCCAATTAAATTGTTAGAGATGTGCAAGATGTTGATAGATAAGCAATTTTATGTGAATTACATTTTTCTTTTATTACAGCATGTAAAAAAAGACCGAATAGGGAAAAGACTGTCTGCTGAACGATGCGCTCATTTATTTGCTGTGTCCATTGCTAATAAACTATCGGAAGTGTGGATAGCTGATCAGCCAGTCCTCACGATCATGTATTTGTTCCAGTACTTTCCATTCCTTATAAGTTTGTAAGTATTTCTTTAGTACTCTACTAGTTAGGTTAATAATAGTGTATAATTTTTTTTAACACATTGGCCAACTCCCACCAAGGCAGAGTGACCCCAAAAAAAAGGAGAAAAAAGTTTTTCTTTTTACATTTAGTAATTTATTCAGGAGAAAGGGTTACTAGCCTCCTTGCTCCCAGCATTTTAGTCATCTCTTATGACACACATGACTTACGGAGGATGGAAGTGTTTGATATATGATGCAAATAAATTTATGATGAATATTGCAACTCAGTGGGTCATGTGAATTTTTGTTATCTTGGCACTTGTGGAAGGTTATCTGTGTTAATGTATTAAGATGAATGTTTCCTTTCTGGGAAATATCTGAAGTAGTTAATTAAATAATAATAGAGAAGGGCAGCTTTATATTACTGTGGGTTTGAATTAAAAACTACAGAGCTTTGGATTTTAGTTACTCTGGCAAGGGTGGAGGAGGGGGGAGGGAATGAGAAAGATAGTAATGTACAGTATTGAAGAAAGTTTTTAGATGCCACTAAATGTGGGAATAAAAGTTAGATATTATCAGCGAGCTTTCATCCTCTTAAGACAGACACAAGAGTGAAAAGAGTAACATACGTAGTGAATGGCAAGAAGCTGACTGCTGTAAGCAGAAACTTGAAACAAGTATGGGGTTGAACATTTTCCTGGACGATGCTTCAAACTTTCAACAGTGGTGAGCTTTGATCTAAGAAAGCTTCAGACTGATTTTAGACTGTACACTAATGTTCAAAATTCATTAAATAAATCAATTTCCAAGTAAAAACTTGATAATTTTTCTTCTGATTGGTCCATTCTAATTAGAAACATTTTTGGACTGACATTGGAATGTGTTGGTGGCAGAATGACAATTTTACTGAAGAAATTATGAAAATTGGACTTGCTTTTTTTTCAGGATTATTTTTTAACCCTTTCATGGTCAAGACCCGTGATCTCAAACTTGCTCTCGGGATGAAAAAAAAAAAATTATGAAATGATAGTGAATCTTTTCCTGATGGTAATGAAACCGAAAATACAGTAGACCAAACTCGTAGCTATTTTGCTACGAGTTTGGCCATGAGTTGGGTCACCATGGTTGTTCAGTATATTTATAGATGGAGTAGTAAGAGTAGTGAATGCTCGGGTGTTGGCAAGAGGTGTGGGGTTAAAAGATAAAGACTCTAACACAAAGTGGGAGTTGTCACAGTTACTCTTTGTTGATGACACTGTGCTTTTGGGGGATTCTGAAGAGAAGTTGCAGAGGTTGGTTGATGAGTTTGGTAGGGTATGGAAAAGAAGGAAGCTATAAGTGAATATAGGAAAGAGTAAAGTGATGAAGATAAAAAAATTTAATAATGGAAGATTGGATATCAGATTGGAGGGAGAGAGTATGGAGGAGGTGAATGTGTTCAGATATTTGGGAGTGGATGTGTCAGCAGATGGATCTATGAAGGATGAGGTGAATCATAGAATTGATGAGGGGAAAAAGGTGAGTGGTGCACTGAGGAGTCTGTGGAGACAAAGAACTTTATCCATGAAAGCAAAGAGGAGAATGTATGAAAGTATAATTATACCAATGCTCTTGTATGGGTGTGAATCATTGGTTGTGAATGTTGCAACAAGGAGAAGGCTGGAGGCAGTGGAGACGTCATGTCTGAGGGCAATGTGTGGTGCGAATATAATGTAGACAGTCCATAGTTTCGAGATTAGGAGGAGGTGCAGGATTACCAAAACTATTATCCAGAGGGCTGAGGAGGGGTTATTGAGATGGTTTGGACATGTAGAGAGGATGGAACAAAATAGAATGACTTCGAGAGTATATAAATCTGTAGTGGAGGGAAAGTGGGGTAGGGGTCAGCCTAGGAAAGGTTGGAGGGAGGGGGTTAAGGAGGTTTTGTGTGCGAGGGGCTTGGATTTCCAGCAAGCGTGCGTGAGCATGTTAGACAGGAGCGAATGGAAACAAATTGTTTTTAGGACTTGACTTGATGTGCTGTTGGAGTGTAAGCAGGGTAACACTTATGAAGGGATTCAGGGAAAACCAATGGACTGGACTTGATTCCTGGAGATGGGAAGTGCGGTGTCTGCACTCTGGAGGGGTGTTAATGTTGCAGTTTTATAACTGTAGTGTAGGTATGCCTCTGGCAAGATAGTGATGGAGTGAATGATTAAAGTTTTTCTGTTTCGGACCACCTTGCCTTGGTGGGAAACGGCCGTTGTGTTAATTATAAAAAAAATAATAATCCATCTATTCTGTCGATTGAGTACAAGAAACTGCGCATTTACCTATTTGAACTACCCAATAAAGTGATCATAAATTGGTAATTTGGCAAATTTCAAACAATATTCAAAAATTGTCTATTTAAAAAATGGGTCCAGAATAAACAATGTAGTCATTCTTGGCACTGATTCCTCTGTTCCTTAGTCACATCTTCAGGCCCTTCTTATATTACACTTCCTTTTCATTTTGAATTTTTATTCACACAAAAAATAGATATATTGTTATGCAGGCTACTGCATTATTGTAATAATTATGTAAACAATATCAGTGCATTCCTAAATATGTATTAGACTGGCAAGCTGTATGCGTATTGGACAAGTGACGTTTCCTGTGTGCTCTGGAATATTGGCAAAAATAAAACATATCCACCACTTTGAGATTAATTTCAAGCTACTTTCAAAATCATCTCTGTTTCTGTAATACATTTTCCATTCTATCAAGTGAGACCAAGAAACTGAGAATACAACCATAAAAACCATACGAAAATACACCACAAAGTCACTGTTTTGTAGCAAAAACATGGTCGCAATTTTTTTTTCTTGTGCACTGCATGCTGCAGGAATTTTTTTTATATGGTGCACACTTGCCACATAGATCCATTCTCTTATATCTAGCCCCAGATTTACTGCTCACAGCTTATCTGAGTGAGCTGAGCTCATGGCGTCATACTACAGAACGAACACTGGCTTCAAATCATTATATGATGAACCGACACCAAAATTATTGATGAATAATCTAATAGGCTTCAAAACCATCAGTGGTAATCTGTCTTACTTAGAGGAAACTTTGCATAGTTACTTGGTTGTGTAGTTTCCTGTTTGTAACACTGACACTGTAGGTACCTCTTTGTAACATTGACACTGTAGGTACCTCTTTGTAACATTGACACTGTAGGTACCTCTTTGAAACATTTTATTTCAGCCTCTCTCTGCTTTCTCCCTTTATCTCTTTCCCTGCCTTTATACTCTTTCTTTTTTTTCTTTCCCCCTTCCATACTGCTTCCTTCTTTTCTCTTCCCCTCCCTCCATACTCCTTCCTTCTTTCTCTTCTCTTCGTCCTCCATACTCCCTTCTTTCTCTCCTCCTCCTCTATACTCCTTCTTTCTCTTCTCCTCCATACTTCTTCCTTTTCTCTTTCCCTGCCTCCCTCTCTATTCTCTTTTTCCTCTCTCTCTCTCTTCATCTCCTTTGCACAGAGCATGTAAACAGATAGTTTTAACCCTTTGAGGGTTCAGGCCACAGATCTACACCTTGTCCACAGGGTTCAAGCCATAGTTCTACTCCATGAGCTCAGCTCACTCAGATAAGCTGTGAGTGGGGAAATTTGGGCCTAGATATGAGAAAATGGATCTGTGATGTAAGTGTGCACTATATAAAACAAATCCTGTAGCACACAGTGCATAATGAGGACAAAAAACTGCGACCTTGTTTTTGGATTAAAACATAGAATTTGTAGTGCATTTTCGTATGGTTTTTACGGTTGTATTTGCTGTTTCTTAGTCACATTTGATAGAATGGAAGGTATATTACAGTAATAAAGTTAATTTTGATTGGTTTTAGCACTGAAAATAGCCTGAAATTGAGGTCAAAGTAGCAGAAATGTTTGATTTTTGCCAATGTTCATAGGTAAACAAATGTTACGCATCCAATACAAGTCAACTGGTGGACCTAATATATGTTCACAAATGTGCTGGTATTATTTATATAATTATTACAATATTGCATAATGGTAAATATTCTATTTTTTGGTGTGAATAAAAATTCTTTGTGGAAATAAAAAATCAAAATGGAATTCATCTGTAAAACCTGGAAACATAACTGATAAACAGAGAAAATGTTATTTTAGTGCCCAGAATGTCTGCATTGTTTATTCTGGACCCTGTTTTGAAATTGGAATATTTTGAACTTTGTGTGAAATTGACCAAATTACCAATTTCTGATCACTTTATTGGATAGTTGAAATAATTGATTGGACAGTTTCTTGTGGTCATTCGATAAAATAGAAGTAGTATTAGTGCAGTTGCTAAGAAATTGGTCTACTGAAATAATGTAATTGGCCTAAAATAGGAGTCAAAGTGGGCAAAATCGCCAATGCGTAAATATCGCTCACGCAGTAAAATTCGCATTACTGTAGTTTCATAAATTTTCCATCAAATTTTGTACTTTGTTTTATTACCTTCAGAAAAAGATTCTCTACCATTTCATAAGAAAAAATTGAAATTTTTATTGAATTCTTTTTTTTCATCATTTCATCAGTGCCAAGTCATTGATGATTTACTGAATATATTGGTGAAACTTTTAACTACCTCTCAACCACAGTCAACAGACAGAGATAAATCTCACTTTTGTCCCTACCTGACCAGGTTCTCCAGTACTACGGTGTACAGTAAATCCTCGATATAATAGACTAATTGGGTGATTGTCCGAGTGTCTCTTAAGTCAGAATAATATTCCAAAATAGCAATAACAATAGCTAAAGTACTCTCCTGTATACCTGATATAGTCCTTTACACATAATTTGTAGGTATACTACAATAAACATTCAAAAAGTATAAATTACCCAGTGGCTTTCCCCATAATTTTAAGTCTGTTATACTGGGGTCCATTATGTCGAGGGTTTACTGTATGTACAAAGTGTTTTTGTAGAATATATATAGACTTGATAAAGCATTGTTTAGGGTGGAACATCTAATGAAAATTTTTTTTTTTGCTACATGTGTTTTAAATTTGCCGTTTAAAATATATAATTATTATTAGAATAATTAATGTTATGCTCTGAATTAACCCTTCTGGAGTCACTCTCAGGGTTGCAAAATTTAAAATAAAATAAAAAAAATTCTTATGAAATGGTAGAGAGTTTTTTTCTGAAGGTAATACAGGTCGGCCATCACTAATCTGGCAATCAGTTATCCGGTTCCATCAGTAATCCAGCACTAATTTTGGCTAGCATAATTTCAAATTTCATCATTATACTGACTCAGAAATTGTGCAGATGGTTGTAAATCCACAGCAGCAAGCCAGTAGAGGAGAAAGCAATGATGAAAATGAGGAAGATGTAGCAGAAAGAGTCTCTACTGATAGGTTAATTCAATTGATGGGTGAACTGTTGAAAGGTCTAGAGCAATGCAGTTTTATAAGTGAACAAGAAATAATGAATGTTTACATGCATGGTAAACTAATGAAAGAAAGGCCAAAATATATGAAACAGCTCAGCTTGGTTAATTTTATTAAGTGTATTCTAACCTAACCACTCTGTAATCCGGCAAACTCGCTACTCTGGCACACTACAGGTCCCAATGATGCTGGATTAGCGATGGCCGACATGTAAAACTAAAAGTACAAATTTTGATGGGAAACTAATGAAATTACTCTTACAAATTTTCTGCATCAGCAGTATTTACACATCAGCGATTTCGTCCACTTCGAGTCTGATGTTATGTAAATTCCATTGTTCCAGATGACTAAATTTGTAGCTATTGCACCATCATGTCTTCCATTCTATCAGCTGAGTACAAGAAACCCATTCAACTATTTAAACTTTCCAGTAAAGTGGCCAATTTCACACAAAATTCAAGAAATGGCATTTTCAAAATAGGGTCCAGAATAAACAAAGCAGGCATTCCTGGCATTAAAATAACATTTTCTCTGATAAATTAGACACATGTGCAACTCTTGGGTATCTTTATTGAGGAAACATTTCAAGTTTCTCCTACGTATGGACTGATGAAGCCACTGTGTGGCGAAACGTTTCCTCAATAAAGATACCCAAGAGTTGCACATGTGTCTAATTTATCAACATGTCGGTTCTCTGAACCATTCATCTACAAACATTTTCTCTGTTCATTTGTTATGTCTCCAGGCATCCCTATTATATTATGCTTGCTTTCCATTTTGAATTTTTATTTTCACACAAAATAGAAAGATGTGTTATGCAGACTACTGTATTATTGTAATACATGTAATTTTATAAATAATGTCATTGCATTCCTAAATGCATATTAGACTGACTAGTTGGATGTGTATTGCACAAGTGACATCATTTGTGTACTCTGGAATATCAGCAAAAATTGAGCATTTCCACTAATTTGAGCTCAGTTTCAAGCTACTTTCATTCCTGAAACCAATCAAAATTATCTCTGTTTCTGTAATATATCTTCCATTCTGTCACATGAGACCAAGAAACTGAGAATACAGCCATTAAAGCCATATGAAAATACACCTCATACAATGCCAAAATTCTAGTGGCTTCAGATCTTGCGGAAAAAGGTTGGAAGGCCTACATATGAGATAATAGGTCTGCGTGGTCAATGTGCACAGTATAAAAAAAAGTCTGCAGCACGCAATGCACAATGAGAAAATAAACTGCGACTGTTTTTGGTTTAAAACAGCAACTTTGCAGTGTATTTTTGTATGATATTTATGGTTGTATTCTAGTCTCACTTGACAGAATGGAAGCTATATTACAGAAGTAGAGGTGATCTTGAATGATTTACCAACTAAAAATAGCTTGAAATTGAGCTCAAAGTAGCAGAAATGTTTGATTTTTGATGATGTTCAGGAGTAAATAAAACTATGTCACGTGTCCAATACACATCAAATGGTGGGTCTGATATGCATTCATGAATGTGCTGATGGTATATATACAATTATTACAATTATGCAGTAGTCTAAATAACAGTAAATCATCAATTTTTGTGTGAATAAATATTCAATATGAAAAGCAAGCATAATATAAGAGGAGTCTGGAGACGTGACTAATGAATGAAGCAAATGTTACTTTAGTGCCGAGAATGTCTGCATTCTGGCCCCTATTTTGAAATTGGTCTTTCTTGAATTTTGTGTGAAATTGGCCAAATAAGAAATTTCTGATCACTTTTTTGTGTAGTTGAAATAGGTAAATGGGCTGTTTCTTGTAATCAATCAACAGAATAAAAGGAGTTCTGGCAAAATAACTACAAGTTTGGTCGAGTGGAATGAAGGAATTGGCCCAAAATAGGGCTCAGAATGGGCGAAATCACCAATGAGTAAACATCACCGAGACCATTAACTTTGCAAGAACGTGATTCCATAAATTTTCCATCAAATTTTGAACTTTTGGTTTCATTACCTTTGGAAAAAAATTCTCTATCATTTCATTAGAAAATATGTACTATTTTTTTTTTAAATTCTTTGACACTGAGCATGTTTGCAAGCAGGGGTCTTGACACTCAAAGGGTTAAACTAAAAACAGCTGCAGTTTTTTCTTATTATGCACTGCATGCTGCAGGATTTTTTTTATATTGTGCATACTTCATAGACCTATTCTCTCATATCTAGGCCCAAATTTATCTGGGTGAGCTGAACTCATGGTGTTGTTCTACAGGACTGACACTGAAAGGGTTAAAAAAAAATCTCAAAATACTCTGCAAAGAAGTTTGAAGTGAAGAAGTTCATATGAACACACTGATGGATGGCCATGTATTCCAACAAGTCAAACATCAAAATATTTAATTAACTGTTTGATTAGATAAGGTTAACAATAGTGTATTAAAGAGAATAACTTCATAAAATGGAGGAATTCATTATGCTTTTGTAGTCTAGAAAGAGTGTCTTGAAGTATGCAAGTGGACAAGTAAATAGATATAAAATTTTGGGTGATGAATAATTTTACTAGACAATGTCAATAGTTTTGAAGCATTAAAATAAGGCAGAAACCATGGTTGGTCATGCCTTGTTCTTTATACCTTGCTTATTTACTTTAAAGCAGATATTTTTCTATTATATTATTTCTCCATTTTCTCATAATCCACTCTGTATGCTAAGCTATTCTTTATTCATTGTACATAGTGTTCATGCAACACCATTAGTGGTGTTCACACATCCCATGGAAAATTAATGTTTCTAAGTGAAGTATGAAAGTTGTTGAAGGTATTCACCATCATGGTTTTTGTATACGTAAGTGTACACAGCTAATGTAGACCATCAGTGCTTAACTGTGTATGACACTAATAGGAATATACTGTGTGTGTCTTATGAAGACTAAAAAAGAAAAAAAATGCTGTGAATTGAACCATCATTCTTGTACTGAATTATTACTGAATTAGTAAGAAAAATAATGGGTTGCAATCGTATCTGCTTTCTCTGTGGTTGGCAGTTCTTTGTGAACATCATTGTTTTACAATATTTCATTTTCAGCTCATTTTTTTTGTCAGCATTGCCCTCTCTCCATTACTTTTTTCTTTTTCCTTATTATGCTTTAATTCCCTCCTTAATATTATGATTGTCTTTATTACAGTGGCCTGAGGTTTCTTCCATTGAGTTATATTATGAAGCTACGAGACGGCCGAGATGATGCTGTCCAGATCAGTGGTGTGCAGAAAAAACAACAATAGAAATTTGGCTGTTGATCTTTTTCACTTTATGTAATATATATAAAAAATAATCCAAGAAGAGTTGATACTTAATAAAATGGATAAGGAAACTTTAAAATACTGTATCTTGAAAACCTAAGTTTAAAGACCCCAGATAGAACTGATTTTTTCTTTAATGGGCAATGTCCAGAAACTGTGGAAAAAGTCTGATAATCCCATAATTGTACATTATTGCCATGTTCTACTGGTATATTGGCTTTAACCCTTTGAGGGTTTGTCCTGTAGTCCTACTTCTTTGAAGCCAGGGTCCAAGCTGTAGTTCTACTCTACGAGCTCAGCTCACTCAGATAAGCTGTGAGTGCTAAATTTGGGCCTAGATATGAGAGAATGCATGAATGTGGTAAGTGTGCATCATGAAGCAAATCCTGCGACATTGCTGCATATTTTCGTATACACCTACCATCCGACTTACGACCTGCTCGACTTACGACCACTCGGCTTACGACCGTGTTTTTTATGCCAAATTTCTGGGAAATAAACAACTATTTGTGTTGTACACAGTGTTTATCCTAAACCTTACAGTATAAAATACAGTACTAACAACATAAAAAGTAAAGTAAAACATGAAATACCAAAATAAAACAATAAAATAAAGTCATTACAAAAATGTTTTGTTGATATTCAGTAGTAAAGTTCGACTTACGACCATTTCGACTTACGACCGGTTTCTCGGAACCGAACTCGGTCATAAGTCGGATTTTAGGTGTATTTTTTATGGTTGTATTCACTGGTTCCTGGCCTCATTTCATAGAATGGAAGATGTATTGCAGAAATAGAGATGATTTTGATTGTTCTTTGTACTAGAAATAGCTTGAAACTGAGCTCAAAATAGCCAAAATGTTCGATTTTTACCGATGTTCAAGGGTTAACAATTAACGTCATGCGTCCAATACATGTCAGCTGGTGGGTGATGGACTGATTACATCGTCTTCAAGTATCTTCTGCTTCTATCAACTTTTCTGTACTTGACTGAAGAAGCCTACTGTGTAGGCGAAACGTTTCATAATAAAGATACCTAACTGTTGCATATGTGTCTTACCTAACAACCTGTCGGTATTTTATACCATTTTAATGTTCACTACTTGCTGGTGCTCAGGCATGGAAGGGGATTTATGGCCCTTTCATTCCTCTTAGGAGCTATCCCTCAATGTTTCCCCCCTTATTTTTTATTCTAATAATATGATAAGAAAGAAGCTAAGGATTAAGGAGTTTATTTCCTTGCATAGTTTACAATGTATAATTACAATATTGATTGGCTAAGTGCAAAGAAAGACTATCATGCCTAGGCATTTCGGGTAGACTAAACCCAATGCTTTACAGACTAATTAATATGCACTAGACATATACAGTAGTGCAAGTACCTTGAATTTCGAACAACTCCCAACTCAATCATGTAAGTGCATTTTTTTAAGTGCTTTTTTAAGTGTATCTTGGGGGGATCTGAAACGGACTTGTCTAATTTACATTATTCCTTATGGGAACAAATTTGTTCGGTAACAGCATTTGAACAGCCTTCTGGAACGAATTTCGGCTGATATTCGAGGTACCACTGTGTATGACATAACCATGGAGTCCCAAGTCCATGAAACAGCTTCCCCTGAACCCCTTTCTGCTACCGCATCTTGTTCCAACCCTGCCTCATTATTTGAGCACTCTTCGGACATTTCTCGTGCCCCTGTACCTCCTGCTGGTGCCGTTTCATCACTCATGCCAGGTACTGGGGTTCCACCTGACTCCTTTGATGCATCTGACCTCCGCACTTTATTGACCATGCTTCTGGCTTCTCCCTCTATGGTGTGGCACTTTTCAGATCGCCCGCCTGTCCCATGTCGGACTGACTCCAGTCCCACACCTAAAGGCCCAAGACCATTACCTGATGATCCTCCTTCACTTCCTTCTCATTCTGCCCAGAAAAGACCGGCATGACACTCCCTCCCCTTATACGCCATGTTTCGAAATACAGAATGGACTAAGTTTTTTATAATAATAATACAATAGACCGTCATTTAGCATAGTAGTTACGTTCCTGAAAATGCCATGTTAGGTAAAATCGTGTTAGATGAACTGAAGAAGTTATGGGAAAAATAGGGTTATGTTTCTGGGAGCCCCCAGAAAGCCAAACAACTTTTTTTATGCCTCTACATCTTAGAAAAATAAAAGTGAATATGTAGCTGTAGTTCATTGTTGTGATGTATTATGTTCTATTTACTGCTTAAGGCTACAAATGTGACAAGAAATAATAGTATTTCATGCCTTAAATTGTGGGTTCTGGTGTTTGTGGATGATTGTGAAGAGAGTGGAGAGTTATGCTATGGCCCTACTGGGCTGAGGTGGATGGTAGAGGCTCTGGTACTGGAGTTTCTAACTTAAGTCATTCAGTCAGTCAGTCAAGTCATTCAATAAGTCACTCACTAAGTCAATCAAGTCACTCAGTAAGTCAGTCAAGTCATTCAGTAAGTCAGTCGTCACTCAGTGAGTCAGTCAAGTCATTCAGTAATTCAGTCAAGTCACTCAGTAAGTCAGCCAAGCCATTCAATAAGTTCATCAAGTCACTCAGTAAGTCCATTAAGTCATTCAGTAAGTCAGTCATGTCACTCAGTCAAGTCACTCAGTAAGTCAGTCAAGTCATTCAATAAGTTCATCAAGTCACTCAGTAAGTCAGTCAAGTCATTCAGTCAGTCAAGTCACTCAGTCATTCAGTAAGTTAGTCATTTAGTCAGTCAGTCACACAAACTCATGTTTGCTTCTTTTTCTGTGTACAAAGTAACACTTCATTATGGCTACAGGTTATCTCTTGTCCAATATCTTTGTTTCTGTTAATTCTAAGACTTAAGTGCTTATACCTCTTCGTGTCACTTTCAGCAACACTGCTATGGCTACTGGGTGTCATGATTGCTTGGCAGATACAAGACATAGTAATTAAAATATCATAACACAATTCACACACAACTGCCTTGTAGCAGAGAAAGACTGGACGCCTATGAATTATGAATGCTGGGATGGTGGGTGGTGTTGGGGAGTGGCAGGGAATTGCAGGAGGGCTCCCGGCTGCTCCACAACAAGGCGGCCGCTTGAGCAAAAGATTTTTTTTCCTTCCCACAAACTGAATCGTGTTAAATTAATTATACGACGTGTTACATAAAATTGTGCCGCAATTCTTCAGTAGTGCAATACCCAAATCATGCCAAATAAACTCATGCTAAATGATGGTCTACTGTAATAATAATATATTTACTACTATATTTACTACTACTGTGGCACAGGCAGTAAGACCAACTGAAGAACCATATCCAAATACACCTACCATCCGACTTACGACCACTCGACTTACGACCGTGTTTTTTATGCCAAATTTCTGGGAAATAAACAACTATTTGTGTTGTACACAGTATCTATCCTAAACCTTACAGTATAAAATACAGTACTAACAACATAAAAAGTAAAGTAAAACATGAAATACCAAAATAAAACAATAAAATAAAGTCATTACAAAAATGTTTTGTTGATATTCAGTAGTAAAGTTCGACTTACGACCGGTTTCTCGGAACCAAACTCGGTGGTAAGTCGGATGGTAGGTGTATATCAAATTGTACACCTCTGAAGCCTGATGGTGGAGGACAATCTGCAGGTGCACGCAAAAGGAAGCACATCATTGAGTCCGGAAGATTAGGACAAGAGAGTGGACCTTCACTCACAAAGGTTCAGTGCGTGTCACAGGAAATGGAAGAAGGTGGTAAAATTGCTACTACTACTACTGGTGCATGGTCATGAGTACAGGAGGAATTATCCAAACTGACTAAAGAACGTGATCAACTACGTAAAGAAAATGAAGAGATCCGAAACAGATTGACCCTGTTCCATGATCTCTTCAGGAACAACCTCTTCAAGGGGGGCTCCTTGGTGTGGTGAAGAGGCTCTTGGTCTGAGGAATTAGACCTGTTGGTCTCCTAACTCAGACTGAACCTAATTACCCCCCAATCCCCCCATTCCCTATCACATCCTCCCCATCTTCCCTTGTTCCTTTCCTCCTCCTCCTCTTCCCCATCTCTCCCTTATTCCCTTCCCCTTTTTGGTCTTTGGGATTCTTCCCACAGGCATACTAGTTCCTAGGTAGGGGGAAGGGTACCGGGGTCCATCCCATTCCATTCAGGTTCTTGGCAGTGGTGTAGTTTGCCATGGAATCTGGATTGCCTGGGGATGTCCCGATCCCTCTCTGGTCTCTCGGGGGGTGGCTTTGGGTGTCTTATGGGTGACGGGTGTATCTCTGGAGGCCGCCTTTCAGATTCCGGGGGTGGTGGCCAAAGGAGGTATGCTTTGTGGCGGATATCCAGCCACCCTCTCTTTTGTCCACCGAGATAGCTCGGCAGATGTGAGGTTGCTATCCCAGATTGCTGGTTTACTGGCATGAAGGGTAGGGTATGGCATGGGTTCCTTGCAGCATCTGCACTACATGCGGTGCTGAGGTCCTCTTGGGCGCGGAGGGAGATTTCCGGCCCTTTCATTCCTCCTAGGAACTATTCCTCCCCATTCCCCCCTTTTCTTATTCTTTTTTTCTTTTTCTTTTCTTCTTTCTTTGTTTTTCTTAAAAACAAAAAGAAAGAAGTAACCTAACCATGGAAGACCCAGTCCATGACCCTGCTACCCCCGGGCCCCTTCTTGATACCGCACCCCGTTCTGACCCTGCCTCGTTTTTTGACCACTCTTTGGACACTCCTGATGCTCCTGTACCTCTTGCTGGTGCTGTTTCATCACCCGCTTCAGTTACCGGGGTTTTGACTGACTCCTTTGATTTGTCTGACCTCCGCTCTCCTTTGACTGTGCTTCCGGCCTCTCCCTCTATGGTGCGGTAATTTTTGAATCGCCAGCCCGTCCCACGTCGGACCAACTCCAGTCCCACTCCTAAACACCAACGTCAATTGCCTGATGATGATACTTCGCCACCTTCTCGTTCTACTCAGAAAAGACCGACACGCCATGCACTCCTTTTCCATGCTCAGTTTCAGAATGCACAATGGACTAAATTCTTTAATTTATGACTGACTTCCTCTATTGCCTATCTTTCCGACCATAGTATTGGTAAGGCGCTCCTATGCCATGTTAGTAGAGATATTTCCTTTCATGCTCTCGAGAGCGGTACTTGCATCATCACTGTCCAGAATGCTACCCAAACTCATGATCTTTCCCTTCTTTCACATATCGATACTATTCCTGTCACTATCGAAAAACATTCCCTCAATTCTTGTAGTGGTACTGTCATTCTGCCCCATACCATCATCCAACAGAATTTCCATTCGTGGCAATGACATTCTTGAAAAGCTGGAACTCCAAGATCTCCCAGTCCTCAAAGTAAACACTTATGTTCTTCCTGCCCACGGGCGGAGACAATACCCTTGCAATGTGGCTCGATTAACTTTTGACAGCCGTGAACTCCCATCCTCTGTTTATGTAGCAGGACATCGGCTACAAGTTCGAAAGGTGATCCCTACACCACAGCAGTGTATAAATTGCTGGCAATTTGGTCACCCAGCGAAGTATTGCAGATCTATAGCCGAATGCCCAGTCTGTGGTGCTGATGACCATTCTAATCCATCTTGTAGTCGACTTCCCTCTTGCCTTAATTGTCGTGAGGCTCACCCTTCTTACTCTCGCCATTGCCAGGTCTACTTAAATGAGCAAGAAATCCGTTGCCTCGGAGAGGCAGAAGATCTCCCATATGCTATGGCGGTTTCTCATCTATGCCTTTGCTGTTATGTTCGCTCCCATGACCTCCGCAATCCTTCCATATATAGAATAATCACTGATGTTAGAAGACATTCTTTAGTTGTTAATCGCCTCTGTTTACTCCGTTTCTTTTCTCTTCGTCTGCATTCGCTCTTGTCTTCTCTTCAGTTACCACTTTTAAATGTTCATGTAGCATCTCACTTTTCCCTGCCCTACTTGGAAGTTCCAATGGCTTGTGCCTGTTCTTTCCCACTGCCATGTGCGAAAGCCCAACTGCCTACCTGGAGTATACCTGGAGAGGGTTTTGGGGATCACTGCCCCCACACCTCGGTCTGAGACCAGGTCTCATAGTGGATCAGGGTCTGATCAACCAGACTGTTACTGCTGGGTCACACGCAAACTGACGTACGAACCACAACCCGGCACTTTAGGTGCCTGTCCAGTGCCTTCTCGAAGACAGCCAGGAGTCTATTGGTAATCCCCCTTATGTATGCTGGGAGGCAGATGAACAGTCTTTGGCCCCTGACACTCACTGTGTTGTCTCTTAGTGTATTCGTGGCACCCCTGCTTTTCATTGGGGAAATATTGCATCTCCTGCCGAGTCTTTTGCTTTCATAGGGAGTGATTTTCGTGTGCAAGTTTGGTAATAATCCCTCTAGGATTTCCCATGTGTATATTATCATGTATCTGTCTCCTTGGCATTCCTCAGAATACAAATCAAGGGATTTCAACCATTCCCAGTAATTTAGGTGCCTTATCGTACCTCTGTGTGCTGTGAAAGTTCTTTGTACACTCTCCAGGTCAGCAGTTTTGCCTGCCTTGAAGAGGGCAGCTAGTGTATAGCAGTATTACAGCCTAGAGAGCACAAGCAATTTGAAGAGAATCATCATGCGGTTGACATCCCTAGTTCTGAAGGTTCTAATTATCTATCATCCTGCTTTTCATTGGGGAAATATTGCATCTCCTGCCGAGTCTTTTGCTTTCATAGGGAGTGATTTTCGTGTGCAAGTTTGGTAATAATCCCTCTAGGATTTCCCATGTGTATATTATCATGTATCTGTCTCCTTGGCATTCCTCAGAATACAAATCAAGGGATTTCAACCATTCCCAGTAATTTAGGTGCCTTATCGTACCTCTGTGTGCTGTGAAAGTTCTTTGTACACTCTCCAGGTCAGCAGTTTTGCCTGCCTTGAAGAGGGCAGCTAGTGTATAGCAGTATTACAGCCTAGAGAGCACAAGCAATTTGAAGAGAATCATCATGCGGTTGACATCCCTAGTTCTGAAGGTTCTAATTATCCATCCTATCATTTTCGTAGCAGATGCGGTAGAGACATTGTTGTGGCCTTTGAAGGCGAGTTCCTCTGACATTATCATTCTCAGGTCCTTCACATTACTTTTTCGGTCTATTATATGGTTAGAATTTGTTGTATACCCTGTTACAGTTTTAACGTCTTCAAGTTTTCCATATCTGAGTAGTTGAAATTTCTCTTTACTGAACTTCATATTGTTTTGAGAGGCCCATTTGAAGATCTGGTTGATGTCCGCTTGGAGTCTTGCAGTGTCTTTGATGGAGGACACTGTTATGGCAATTCGACTCTCATCTGAAAAGGAAGACACGGAGTTATGGCTTAAATCTCTGTCTATGTCAGATATGAGGATGAGGTATAGTCTGTTTTCTATTTGTCTTTGTGTTCTATTTGCCAGAAAGTTTTAGGTCCATCTACCAACTATTCCTGTTATTCCTTTGTCATTCATTTTGCCCGCTATTACACCATGGTCACACTTGCCGAAGACTTTTGCAAAGTCTGTGTATACTACATCTGCATTTTGTTTATCGTCTACAGCATCCAGGACCTTGTCATAGTGGTCCAGTAGCAGGAACAGGCAGGAGCAGCCTGTTCCAAACCTGTGTTGCCCTGCATTGTGTAATTGATGGATATCTAGGTGATTGGTGATCTTGCTTCTTAACACCCTTTCAAATATTTTTCTGGTATGGGTTGTTAATGCTATCGGTCTGTAGTTCTTTGCAACTGCTTTACTGTCACCTTTGTAGAGTGGGGATATGTCTGTTGTTTTTAGTGAGTGTGGGATGACCAGTGTGTCCGTGCTCCCTCTCCATAGAATGTTTAAGGCATGTGATACGGGGTTCTTGCAGTTCTTGATGAACACAAAGTTCCATGAGTTTGAGCATGGGGCAGAGTGCATGGGCATGTCATTTATTGCCTTTTCAAAGTCTTGTGATGTTAGGATAATAGAGATTTTTGGGATGATCAGATTTTGCTTCTCATTCACAAAGAATTCATTTGGATTGTCGACTTTTAGTCTGAGTAACGGCTCGCTGAACACTGAGTCGTATTAGAACTTTAGTATCTCACTCATTTCTTGGCTGTCCTCTCTGTATCTCCCATCTCGCCAAAGCTTTGGCCCAATACCGGACATTGTTTTTTTTCCTTAGATTTAGCATAAGAGAAGAAGTATTTTTTTTCAGTTTCCCGTGTGGCTTTTAGTTCTTCGTGCAATTCTTGTCTCCTGTAAGATTCCTTCAGCTTAAGTTCGATATTTGCTATTTCATTGACCAGTGCCTCCCTTCTTATTTCAGATATATTGACCCCTCTCAGCAGCTCTGTGATTCATCACCTTCGTCTGTATAGGGAGCGTCTCTCTCATTCTAGTTTACATCTCTTTGTTTTTCTTAAAGGAATATGCCTTGAGCAGATCTCGAAAACCACAGAGTTTATTTTTTCTAGGCAAAGGTTCGGTTCAGTGTTGTTTAGGATATCTTCCCAGTTTGTTTCATTTAGGACATGTTTGACTTGTTCCTATTGTATGTTTTTGTTGTTGAAGTTGAATTTTGTGAAGACACCCTCATGACTGATAACATTTTGCTGGTCAGGAGCCCTGTGCATACATGTTTGTTTTTGATACGGTTATATATATTTCATATCAGATCATTGTTAGTGAAGATAAGGTCAAGCGTAGTTTCTAGTCTTGTAGGTTCTAATTTTTGCTGGTTAAGGTAAATTGGGTGTGTTTGTGAATTTTCATCTGATCTGCTCAGATTTTCATCTGAGCTACACTCCTCCATTTTAGGTGTCTCAAGTTAAAATCTCCCGGTAGCAAGATGTTTGGGGAAGGAGTTGGGAGATTTTCCAGACAGTGGTCAGTTTTCCAAAGCTGTTCCTAGAATTTCTGGGAAGTTACATCCGGAGGCTTGTGTACAACTACAATGACAAGGTTTTGGTTTTCAGTCTTTAACGCCAAAACTTTAACTACACCATTTGAGGAGTTTAGTAGTTCTGAGTAAATGAGCGACTGTGATATACAAGCCTACCCCCCCATGTTGCCTGTTTAGTCTGTCGCATCTGAACAGATAAATGTAGACAGCCTGTACTGTCTGTATAGACAGTCTATGCTGTCTGCCAGTTGAGTTCATATCTCGCGGCACTACAGTGCTGCCCTCTCTAGGCCTGCCCAGGCCAGTGAGAAGCAATGCCCACTCGCTCTCACTCGATGGCCTCCCCACCTAGGATCAACATCTTTTCCCTCTGCGGCCTGGCTTTTGGCCCTCCTCACTCTACCCGCTGTGAACTCACTTATTGTTCAATAAACCAGAAGCTAGTTTACGGCTGTGTTCCTTCAACCTTCCATGCTACCCTCGCGAGTATCCTACAAGACTCGGCACCTTTACCAGCAAAACCCCCGTGATAGCATTATAACCTGAGATCCATATTTCGTTGTCAAAATGATCCTTTATGTGGGTCTCTGTGAATGCTGCAAACATTGCATTTGACTCCGTGAGTAGCCCCTTGATGAAAGGAAGTTTGTTGACAGCTTTAGACCCTGTATGTTTGCAAAGACAAATGTCATTATATTGATGGAACTTAGATGGGTTTTATTTGCTGGCTCTAATATCTGTTGTTCTGGAGCGGAGGCCAATGACTGTGTCTCTGCTCCAGAAGTGTTTTCAGTTTGTGTAAGATTTCTGTCATTTCTTGCCAATCTTTTTATCTTCCTGGTACTGAAAAACCTTCTTCTCTGGAGAGGTTATGGCTCCACTCTTTTGTTTCCCATAGTCTGGCTGGTGTGCGTCTTCTTGTCCCCTTTAGATGATGTGCCTGGCAGTATGCGTTGTAGCATTTTCTTTCAAGGATTGACGAGTGACATATTTCAGGGTGAAATTAGTTACAGGAAGGGGAGTTGCACCCTCCTGTTGTCATGGGTGCGGCATTTTTTGTGGAAGGTCAAAGGTGCATGTCCCACCTGTTTTAGCAGATATACCATGCCTTCAGATACCCAAGGCATAGAATTTGCATAGATTAGAATTTTGTTTGATAGGATTTTTTGTGGCTGTGTTCACTGCTGGTGCATTTTTTCTGTTTCCCCTCAACCTACCGTCCCTCTATGGACATCAGTACTTCCACCAGTTTTTGCTGGTAATGTATCGACATTATTCCGTGAGGCATCATCCCCTTTTGTTCCATCCCCAGCAGTATCACTATTTTTTACCTCTGTAAATTGAAAAACATTGTCTTTACCTGTTTCATCACCAGGGCCACTATCTCCATTTGATGCACTGTCCTCCAGGACAACACTACCATCCTCAGGAGCACTGTCCAAGACAGCCCCATCCAACTCACCCATTTTATTTTCCCAGCTGTCATACCAGGCTGACATGTCTTTCAAAAAGGATATTTTCTTGGCATTCTTGTCTTTTAATATGGATGTAATTTCCTCATACAGGTGTATCTCGTCTTGGAAGACTCATAAACATTTCTCTGATTTTATATCAAGCGTGGCCGCTGGTTTAACCCCGCCAAATGCAAAGTAATGAAGATCGGGGAACGGAAAAGACCACGGAGAGAGTATAGGCTAGGTGGCCAAAGACTACAAACCTCACTCAAGGAAAAGGATCTTGGGGTGAGTATAATACCGAGCATATCTCCTGAGGTGCACATCAACCAGATAACTGCTGCAGCATATGGGCACTTGGCAAACCCAAAAAATAGCGTTCTGATATCTCAGTATGGAATCGTTCAAGACACTGTATACTGCATGCATCAGACCCATACTGGAGTATGCAGCACCAATTTAGAACCCACACCTGGTTAAGCATGTCGAGAAATTAAAGAAAGTGCAACGGTCTGCAGCAAGACTAGTTCCAGAGCTAAGGGGATTGCTCCACGAAGAAAGGTTAAGGGAAATCAGCCTGACGACACTGGAGGACGGGAGGGTTAGGGGAGACATGTTAACGACGTATAAAATACTGAGAGGAGTTAATTAGGTGGATAGGGATAGGTTGTTTGAGATGGGACACAGCAACAAGGGGTCACAATTGGAAGTTGAAGACTTAGATGAGTCACAGGGATGTTAGGAAATATTTCTTCAGGTAAACTCCAGGTAAACAGAGTGACATAGTCTGGAAAGTGATGTAGTGGAGAGAGGATCCATACATAGCTTTAAGAAGAGGCATGATAAAACTCATGGAGCATTAAGAGTGACCTAGTAGCGACCAGTGAAGAGATGGGGCAGAAGCTGTGACACGACCCCTGCAACCACAACTAGGTGAGTACACACACATAACATAAGAACGAAGGAACACTACAGCAGGCCAACTGACCCATGCGATGCAGGTCCATGTCCTCCCCTTCCCTTCCCGGATTAGCCCAATGAACCACTTAGTCAGATCATTTCCACTTAAGGAAGGAGCACGGCATCACACCTAGTAGCACAAGCTAGTCAGGTCCAACTCACACCCACCAACACTCACATTAGATCTACATTATTTAGTTTATATGTGGCATGGTTATTTTCCTGTACAACATTTAGAACTTTGCATTTGTCTATATTAAACTGCATGTGCCACTTCTCCGACCATTGCATCAGTCTATTCAAATCATCCTGGATTGCTCTAGTGTCCTCATTAGACACACATACACACGAAGACCAGGCAGAACTACAGAGGGATCTGGACAGACTGCAGGCCTGGTCCAGAAACTGGCTTCTGGAGTTCAACCTCACTAGGTGCAAAGTCATGAAGATTGGGGAAGGGCAAAGAAGACCACAGACGAAGTACAGTCTAGGGGGGCCAGAACCTACAAATCTTACTCAAGGAAAAGGATCTTGGTGTGAGTATAACACCGGGAACATCTCCTGAGGCACACATCAACCAAATAACTGCTGCAGCATACGGGCGCCTGGTAAACCTAAGAACAGCATTCCGACATCTAAATAAGGAGTCATTCAGGACCCTGTACACTGTGTACGTTAGGCCTATATTAGAATATGCAGCGCCAGTTTGGAATCCTCACCTAGCCGAGCATGTAAGGAAACTAGAGGAAGTGCAAAGGTTTGCAACAAGACTAGTCCCGGAGCTAAGGGTTATATCCTACGAGGAGAGGTTATGGGAAATCGACCTGACGACACTGGAAGACAGGAGAGTTAGGGGGGATATGATAACGACATATAAAATACTGAGAGGTACAGACAATGTGGACAGAGACAGGATGTTCCAGAGATGGGACACAGCAACGAGGGGTCACAGTTGGAAGCTGAAGATTCAGATGAGCTACAGGGATGTTAGGAAGTATTTCTTCAGTCACAGAGTTGTCAGGAAGTGGAATAGCCTGGGTAGTGATGTAGTGGAGGCAGGATCCATACATAGCTTTCAGAAGAGGTATGATAAAGCTCACGGAGCGGGAATAGTGACCGGGTAGCAGCCAGGTGAAGAGGCGGGGCCAGGAGCTGAATCGACCTCCGCAACCACAAGCAGGTGAGTACACACGTGTTAGCAGATATTTCTCCAGTTTCAGGGAAGTCGGAAGTGAGTGAGCGGGACGAGGTAGTGGTGGATGCAGACTCCAGTCGCAACTTCAGTAATAGGTATGATTGCGCCCTCGAGGTAAAGTGAGCATGAATCCGACCAAGTTCAAGTACAAAGTTGAACTATTAGCTGAGACTCAACTTCTACTAGCAGTATTAAGTGCGTATAAACATGCGAACATAAACATGATCTGGACAGATCAGACTGGATACTGATGCTGTTTTACAGAACAAATTGTTGAGTGGTTTCCTTATAAGTACCGTAAAGAATATTTTTCTCTGGAGGAAATAAGAGTAGGTTTTCAAGAATTAATTGTCCAGCTACAGACTAGCCAGCCAAATAATTATAATATAACAAAATAAGGATTCTGATGTAGCTGTTATAATAATATTCTTTATTTCTACAAGTACATGTACAAGGTATACAAGTACATGTACAAGGTATACTGGAACAGCTGACATCAATGACACTATAGAAAGCCGCATTTCAGGAAAATTGGGACAATTTTGCCCCAGGATGCGACCCACACCAATCGACTAACACCCAGGTACCCATTTTATACTGATAGGTGAACATGGACAGCAGGTGTCTTATGGCAACACGTCCTAATGCTTTCCAGCCGTACCGGAGATTAACACTCCGGACCTCAGTGTGAGCTGAGTGCCGTAGCGATTGAGCTACAGGACGCAAAATGGAAGAAATACACCAATGTTAATAATTATCATAATTCATCCTATAATAAAAATAATATTGGAACATATCAAGTGGCAGGAACCAGGAATAAAGGTTCACCACAGGAAATTAAGAATAATAATTACTTAAATAAGGGTAGCCCGGTTAATTAGATTTTGCCACCGAAGTGGCTAGTTTATTGTGCACCCCATATCCATCCTGTGGACGGTAGCGCAAGAACATATGGATACACAAAAGGCCTAGGAACTAGGCCCCAAAAGGGTTAATAGGTGTACATATGGGTTTTTATTTATCTACATATCTATAGTTCACTTATCTGTTACAAGCAGAGTTAGGAAATTTGCATATCTGGTATCTTATTTTCATTAATAAGATATCTTGACATGTCACATAGGTTATTATACTGTCTGTCTCTGTATTCCTCAATTAGTGGACAATTGATGTTGGTTCGCCGGTACTTCCGGTCCAGGTCTTCTCCAGATGGCGACCCGGCGAGTGGACAATTAATAGTTATACCAACCATTTTGATAAGATATATGATGCCAATTCTGAAGGAATTTAAATATTCCACTTTCCCTGCCACCCCAGCTTTTCATTTTTTTCACCAGTAGGTATATTTATTACATAATATGGTACACAAGATTAAAAATATGTATTTCTAGTACGAAGATGGCATATACAGTACATGAGGTTTGAGGGATACATTTCAAGTGCATATTGCTACATGTTTATCACAAATCGCAATGCGAGAATCTCATCCAACTCCTCAGAGCTGCGGTACGTGCTCAAGCTACAGCGAGCATTACCCCTCTGTACTGCAGCACTGGGTCGCTGGAACATGAAACTAGCTGCCCTGGGGGATCCTAGTTACCCTGTAAGTTTATTCAGGTATACACAAATCACAAATACAGTTACATAGAATATCATATATAGCAGCATATGTGTAAAGTACCTTGGATAACCTAAAAAAGTCAGACAGAGTGACTTATTTCCATTGGTGAGTCTCCTGCCTATATGCACTCCTACCCCATGGGCCAAGGGTCTCTGAGCCTATGGGAACAAACATATAATAATGGGCGAATTCACCACATTTTCTAGACTTTTGTGACTCCCTGCAGCTGGCAGTTGCTCCTGGTGTATTGGAGATATGTATCAGCCAATATAGATGCATATGTGTAGTCCCACACTGCTTGCTTTCTGTCCGTCCAGGTTTGAAGGGTAATACCATCTGGATGCTTTTGGTTACCATCAGATTTGCATAATTGCGGTGGTTCCTTTATTGCTGGACATCCGGCTGTTGTGAGGCTCCTCTTGATAATGTTATTAACCTCTTCATGCCTTACAATCTTTCCCTCTGATCTACGGCACACAAGACCGTGGTACCTGAATCAGTCTGCCGACTCACTGCCGCAAATACACCTGTGCTTAGCGAAAATAGGGGCGGCAAGTCGAAGGGCAACACCAATGGCGATGGCCTGTGGGTAGAGGCGTGTGCTAAGGGTGGAGCTGGGAACAGCCAACAGAAAGTCCCGTGAATGAGCTCTCACTGCCAGGAGGCGGGCTCTAACCTTCCTCGACACATTTTGAAGCATTGTTGAGGCTCTATTCTCCACTACTGGGCTTTTCCAGTGTGACTGTTTGTAGTTGCTGGGTGGCTCCATCAACGAACTTTTGGCCATGGACTCCAATCTTGTCCCTAAGTTGTTCAGGGAGAATCGCTGCTACAGGTCCGCTGGATGCAACATATGAGGACAGGAACGTAGGTACTGCAATCTGTGACGACTTGCGGATACCAATACCTGAAAGTGTATCTTGGTCCCATTGCCCATCTTCTAGAGTAAGGTTGAGTACTTTCATAAAAATATGCCTCAGGATACTGTCGTATTCGTGTAGTATAGGGTTATCACATGAAGGTGCACATCAGAACTGGTACCCCGGCGCTGAATGTGTTCTGGAAGAAACTCAGTTACAGACAAATAGACCGACTACAAACCCGCCAAGACACCTGGACAACCTTCCTAGACGAAGTCATCAGACGGCCAGACAACACTTGAAACCTCTTTCAATCCCTTTACAATCCTGCTCCTCCTCCTCTCTATACCTAAACCTATCCTCTACCCCTAACTCCTAACTTCTGCCCTACCCTTTGCAGGGGTGGACCTTTCATCATGCCAATTTTCATGTCTTCCCCTCTCCAACCTACATGCATTTTTGAGAAGCAGACACCAATAAACCAGCCTTGACGTGGTGCCACCACCTGTGCGAATGTCTTTGCCTCCCAAACTAAATCCAGTACTTCCATTGCGTCCAATACGTTCTGGCAGTCAGTACGGCCCAGCAACCAGTCCCTCCACTATGCCACCAACGCTAAGCGGCTGGGTTTACCCCTGGCTCTTTTCCTTCTTTCTCAAATTCCTTCCTCTCACCCACTATTCTTCCTCTTTCTAATCTCTCTTTCCACCAACATGGGTCTAATCTGTGAGTAATATTCTATTCGATTCGAGGAAATATGTTAACCTGGGCAGACTCAAGCACTTTATGAGAAGGTACAAGGTATCGTGGGCGTCAAGACTGCCTATTCGTTGTTCCATCCTCCTCAACTCTTCTAGTTTCTTCCTAAGAATTTAGTCAATGGCATCACTTCCCAGAGGTGCTCGAAGCAAGACACTATTTGTGGGGGCAGTATATATATATATATATATATATATATATATATATATATATATATATATATATATATATATATATATATGTATATATATATATATATATATATGTTATAGGGAAGTACCACCTCTATAGCTGGAATGGGGACCCTCATCCTCAGAGAAGACAATAAACGTACCTCAGGGAAAACTCAAGGTTCTCCCCTGAGCTGTTTGAATATTTTCTTCTCCTACCACCCCCTATATATTTTTTATTCTATGTGAACATTTATTAATAAACAAAATACATTTACAGAAAAAAACATGAACATGAATACAATGGCACAATGTATCAAAGATCATGAATTTCCTCCAGCTCCTCCGAGGCTGGACGTGAGCCAAGTATGCAGCAAGCATTTCCCCTCTGGATGGCGACGCTGAGGCGCTGGAACATGAAAGTGGCTGCCCTTGGGTCCCTGGTGGTGTCGATGAGTCTGGAACCCAATTCTTTAAGGAAACGTGTGGCATTTTTTCCCCATGATCCCAAGGTCTCTGATCCCACTGGGACAAATTGATACTGTTGGCTAATGTCCCTGTACTTGCTGATCTTGTACTCCTCCCTGTGGTCAGCAGCTCCTCCCTGTCGCCCCACACTGTGATGGATATAGGTGTCAGCCAGTGTGGACACACAGGTATAGTCCCATGCTAAGAGCTTGCCATTCTTCCAAGGATAGATGGTGATCCCGTCGGGGCAGTTTGCTGGGTTGTGGGTATTGTTTGCTGCAAGTGATCGTGGCTCCCTCTCTGCAGGGCATCCAGCTGTAGCAAGGGTTCTCTTAATGATGTCGTTGACCTCATTGTGTCTTGCATGCCAGCCCTTAGTTTTGGAACAGTTAAGACCATGTAGACCGTATTGGTCTGCTTGCACTTCGCCGCAAATACACATATATTCTGTGTGAATTGGGGCAGCAAGGCGCAGAGCCACTGCAATACGGAGGGTCTTAGGGTCGAGTCGCGTTCCCATTGCCGATATGGGAACTGGAGGAAGTCCCCGGAGTGAGGTGCACTCACAGCCTGGAGACGGGCAATCTCCCTATCTGATGTTGCAGCCCTGATCATGTTGGCAAGCACCTTTTCAGCAATTGGGCCATCCCAGCTTGACTGTTTGTGAGCCAGTGCTGCACTAGGGTTTGGTGCTGGAGCAGCAAGAGTCTCCCATTCGGTGATGGCACTGGCATAGCTAGGGTCTTCTATTCCTGCTGAGTCACTGAGGGTGTCAGGAAGAATTTGTCTTATCAACTCGTTTGATGCAATGGAAGAGGATAGGAAAGCTGGTAGAGCAATCTTGGAGGATCTGCGTACTCCTAGCCCTCCAAGCCTGACCGGAAGTGAGGCTTGCAACCACTGTCCATCGTCAAGGGAAAGATTCAATACACTCTCTAGCATGGCCTTCAGGAGAGAGTCATATTCCTTGAGTTTTGGACTGCTGAAGGCTGGGGATCATCTCAGAAAATAGGTAAGTTTTGGGATTGACAGGCACCTGGTGAGTAGGTAGAAGGCATCGTGTGTGTCAATGTCTTTCATCCTGCTTTCCATCGTCCGGAGGTCTGAGACTTTTTTTCCTAGGATCAGATCGATGGCATTGGACCCAAGAGGAGCACCGAGGAGAGTGCTATTGGCTGGATCAATGGCTCGTGCTCCTGGTAAAACGGCACTAATATTCTGGATCATCTGTTGATTGGTAGAAACTATTTCACATTTGGTGGGGTTTAAAAAAAGGCCCAGGCTTTCTCCCCTGTCTTTAATTTTACTGATGTCTTCTAGGAGAGATTCTGTTGTGCCAGCTAGGGTACCGTCGTCCAGGAACCAGATATTGAGCTCGCTGGAGAGTGCCTCCGTGACTTCCTTGATGACCAAACAAAATAGAAAGGGGGCGAGAGGGTCCCCCTGTTGCACGCCCTCACACGAGTCAATTTCATGGTCCCCAAACAATAGTTTGGAAGTCACACTATAACATGATTCTATGAAGGGATAAAAGGAAGGGAAGTTTCTATAAACTGCTTGGAGAGCAGCATCCCTTCTGACTGAGTTTAAAGCATTGGCAAAGTCCAATTTGACCAAGACTTTTTCATAGGATATGTTTTTGATATATATATATATATATATATATATATATATATATATATATATATATATATATATATATATATATATATATATATATATATATATATATATATATATATATATGCAAAATAACCACTGTGAAAAAATAGTGAAAGCGCTTGCAATTTCACTATTATTTCACAGTGGTTGTTCTGCATACAGGGAAATCACCTGTTTACTGAGATCTTATAGCATATATATATATATATATATATATATATATATATATATATATATATATATATATATATATATATATATATATATGCATATATATTATTATCCGATAAATATTATTGTAACCACGAACGAGTGGCATTGATCAATAACAACACTGCACTAGCCAAGGATTCGAACCCATGTTGTACTTGCCTGCCTCATGGTAAATGAGAACCACATGACGCTTTAAACCACAGGACCACCCAACCCTACAAGAGTACACCAAACAGGGATGATAATGAAATTAGCTTAGAAGCTCCCACACCTCCGTATGTCCTCGGATGGCGGCCCATGTATCTGATAGAATTGGAAATCACTCGAAGGGGTCAAAGTTGAAATTTTTATTAGACTATTAGCTGGCTTAAGGTGAATTCGTTTCAGAGATTTAATTGCTCATGTGTGTGTGAATTTTCTTTGGCTGCCTCCTATGGTTATCTCTGCTAAAATAATATTTGTCACATTCCTCCTTTGTAGGTGTCTTAAGTTGAAATCACCAGCAACAAGATATATGGGGCTCGGGCTGAAAGATTTTCCAGACAGTAGTCAATTTTCAAAAGCAATTTTTTATTTTTTTTATTTTTTTTATTTTCAAGTTGTATCTGGTGGCTTGTATACAACCACAATCGGAAGGTTTTGGTTTTCAGTCTATAATAATTCTGAGCAAATGAGTGACTCTGTGACATGCAGGACAACACTCGTCCCCCCCCCCCTTCCTTTGTTGCCTGTTCTCTCTGTCGCATCTGAATAAGTTGTACTCTTGGATCCATAGTTCATTTTCAAAGTGATCCTTTGTGTGGGTCTCTGTGAAAGCCGAAAACATTGCGTTTAACTCTGCTAGGAGTTCTCCAATGAAATTTATTTTGTTCTTTGTTGATGATTTTAGGCCCAGTATGTTGTCATACTGATGGGGAGCTATTTGCTCACGGACAGCAGTACATCACCTTCCAGTTTCATACAGAGACATTCCATTCTCATATTATTTTGGTGTAATCTCTAGCCACCTTCGCAACCATTGGCAACAACGTTTTAATTGTTTAATAACAAATTACACTCTATGAAGTCGAGTTTAGGATCCTCGTATTTTTCTTATCATCGATGTCGTGGTTGAGAGACTACGCTTTCCTGTCTTTGCATCGGGCACACACGTCTCACTCATGGGTATCTCAGGGAAAGGTGCCCAGTTCTATCTTGTGCAAATTGTCAAGTTCCAATTTCAATTTGCCATATTGGACTGTAAATTGTTCCCACATTTTTATAGCATAATATATTCATTGTCGAAAATCTGACTCCACTCCTGGCCATTGAACATAAAAAGAATATTTTATTATTTACCACTGATAAACAGCAATTTTTTTACGTCAAATGTTACATAATAGTTACTGACTCAACATCAACTATACAGTTATTAAAAATGTCAATTAGCTACATAAAACGTCAACATTTCTATAGTCGCTCCTCTGATAAACCAGGGAAGGTTGTCACAACATACACACACCTTTCCCTTAAAACCAGAGATTCGAAAAAAAAAATGTGCCTACGAGATTGGTGTATATTGAAACTTGACATTTTATTGCATGCTGATATGGAGTCAAAGCATCCTTCAGTCCCAGGAGATGCTGTGTCTACTTTGTAGTGTGATTCCAATTACACAGCGCATGATATGTGGCAGATTGGTTCAGGTGCTGTAACGATTCCTTCAGACTTTTGTGATGTTTCTTCCTGTATTTGCATGTCATTACAGAGGGTATACAGTGTATTTAACTTACAAGTTTTTGAATTCTTTCTTCCTTCTTTCGTTTTATTACGTATCCGCGAAAGGGGAACTTTAAGAAGTTACCCGAATTTTTTTTTCCTATTCTTCCTCCAAATTTTCGATTTCATTTTGCTCATTAGTGGAAAACGCCTCATGCAATCAGCATCATATTTTTAATATTTGTAAACGATATCTTGGAACAATTTGTATGTTCATGTGTCCTCTGAATAAAGTTAAACTGCTTTCCATCTTCCAGGAAAAACTGCTTTCCGTCTTCCAGGAAAAACTGCTTTCCGTCTTCCAGGAAAAACTGCTTTCCATCTTCCAGGAAAAACTGCTTTCCATCTTCCAGGAAAAACTGCTTTCCATCTTCCAGGAAAAACTGCTTTCCATCTTCCAGGAAAAACTGCTTTCCATCTTCCAGGAAAAACTGCTTTCCATCTTCCAGGAAAAACTGCTTTCCGTCTTCCAGGAAAAACTGCTTTCCATCTTCCAGGAAAAACTGCTTTCCATCTTCCAGGAAAAACTGCTTTCCATCTTCCAGGAAAAACTGCTTTCCATCTTCCAGGAAAAACTGCTTTCCATCTTCCAGGAAAAAGGCGAATAACTTAGAAAATCCACAGTAACGAAGCCTCAAACGTTAACAAAAATTGTCAGTTTCATTTATTCCTATTAAATCACTAACTTTCAGTTTACCTCTTCTCAAAAAGAATACTAATTGGTTATAAATGACCATTATTTTTAAAGGGGTGGACCGGTAAGCCAGCGGAAGGCCTCAGTCAGATGACCAAAGCTCCAAAGGCGGGTCATCATCTGACTAAGACCCGCATCAGGAAACACTTGTCCTGTTTCCTGACAAACCTTACCTAACCTAACCTCTTCTCAACGGATTCAATATTTAATGGCTGATGCATCTCAATGCCAAGATGGTACCTAATGAGACTTGTTTGTCTACAGGCAAATTTGCTAATGTAGTAAAATAATAAAAAAATAATGGAATCATTTGGCTATTTGGCTTCAAAATATTATTGAGAAACATTCTATAAGTATTATTATAAGTATTACTGTGGTCATAAAGTGAACCTGATGATATTCAGTGCATTCACAACTCAACTTTAGCAACACCAACTCTGGAGATTTTGATTATTTTTTTTTTATCTTTCATTCTTTTGCAAATAACTCATTAATGACCTTATCACTGCCATCATTGACCAAATATTTGCACTTGAAGTAATGTTAACAGCTGTTTGTTGTGACCATTTGAGTGGACACTGGCGCCGGCAGCCCTGACCAGCTGTCCCTCACTCACTATCCATTAAAATCACCCACATTCAAATTTAAATCGTATTGTTTTTTTGACCTTATCATACTTTTCATACTCTGGAAACTTGTTAAATTCTTGTAGTTATGTTCGTTGTTTCTATTAGTATAATGACCGCTAACGATATCCCAGGACCACCACTAGAACTAAAAATTCTGGAAGCACTATTTAAAGATATGGCCTCGTGTGTATGTGTGTGTATATGTGTGTGTATGTGTGTGTATATATATGTGTGTATATGTGTGCGTGTGTATGCGTGTGTGTATATATATATGTGTGTGTGTGTGTGTGTGTGTGTGTATGTGCGTGTGTGTACTCTCACCTATTTGTACTCACCTATTTGTGGTTGCAGGGGTCGAGTCTTAGCTCCTGGCCCCGCCTCTTCACCGGTTGCTACTGGGCCCTCTCTCTCCCCGCTCCATGAGCTTTATCAAACCTCGTCTTAAAACTGTGTATGGTTCCTGCCTCCACTACGTCATTTTCTAGGCTATTCCACTGCCTTACAACTCTATGACTGAAGAAATACTTCCTAATATCTCTCTGACTCATTTGTGTCTTCAACTTCCAATTGTGGCCTCTTGTTTCTGTGTCCCCTCCCTGGAACATCCTGTGTGTGTGTGTGTGTGTGTGTGTGTGTGTACTCACCTATTTGTACTCACCTATTTGTGGTTGCAGGGGTCGAGTCTTAGCTCCTGGCCCCGCCTCTTCACCGGTTGCTACTGGGCCCTCTCTCTCCCCGCTCCATGAGCTTTATCAAACCTCGTCTTAAAACTGTGTATGGTTCCTGCCTCCACTACGTCATTTTCTAGGCTATTCCACTGCCTTACAACTCTATGACTGAAGAAATACTTCCTAATATCTCTCTGACTCATTTGTGTCTTCAACTTCCAATTGTGGCCTCTTGTTTCTGTGTCCCCTCCCTGGAACATCCTGTGTGTGTGTGTGTGTGTGTGTGTACTCACCTATTTGTACTCACCTATTTGTGGTTGCAGGGGTCGAGTCTTAGCTCCTGGCCCCGCCTCTTCACCGGTTGCTACTGGGCCCTCTCTCTCCCCGCTCCATGAGCTTTATCAAACCTCGTCTTAAAACTGTGTATGGTTCCTGCCTCCACTACGTCATTTTCTAGGCTATTCCACTGCCTTACAACTCTATGACTGAAGAAATACTTCCTAATATCTCTCTGACTCATTTGTGTCTTCAACTTCCAATTGTGGCCTCTTGTTTCTGTGTCCCCTCCCTGGAACATCCTGTCTTTGTCCACCTTGTCTATTCCACGCAGTATTTTATATGTCGTTATCATGTCTCCCCTGACCCTCCTGTCCTCCAGTGTCGTCAGGCCGATTTCCCTTAATCTTTCTTCATAGGACATTCCCCTTAGCTCTGGAACTAACCTTGTCGCAAACCTTTGTACTTTCTCTAGTTTCTTGACGTGCTTTATCAAGTGCGGGTTCCAAACAGGTGCTGCATACTCCAGTATGGGCCTGACATACACGGTGTACAGTGTCTTGAATGATTCCTTACTAAGGTATCGGAATGCTGTTCTCAGGTTTGCCAGGCGCCCATATGCTGCAGCAGTTATCTGATTGATGTGTGCTTCCGGAGACATGCTCGGTGTTATACTCACCCCAAAATCTTTCTCCTTGAGTGAGGTTTGCAGTCTTTGGCCACCTAGCCTATACTCTGTCTGTGGTCTTCTGTGCCCTTCCCCTATCTTCATGACTTTGCATTTGGCAGGATTAAATTCGAGAAGCCATTTGCTGGACCAGGTGTCCAGTCTGTCCAGGTCTCTTTGAAGTCCTGCCTGGTCCTCATCAGATTTAATTCTCCTCATTAACTTCACATCATCTGCAAACAGGGACACTTCTGAGTCTAACCCTTCCGTCATGTCGTTCACATATACCAAAAATAGCACTGGTCCTAGGACCGACCCCTGTGGGACCCCGCTCTTCACAGGTGCCCACTGTGATGCATCATTACGTACCATGACTCGTTGTTGCCTCCCTGTCAGGTATTCTCTGATCCATTGCAGTGCCCTTCCTGTTATATGCACCTGATGCTCTAGCTTCTGCACTAATCTCTTGTGAGGAACTGTGTCAAAGGCCTTCTTGCAGTCCAAGAAGATGCAATCAACCCACCCCTCTCTCTCGTGTCTTACTTCTGTTATTTTATCATAAAACGCCAGAAGGTTTGTGACGCAGGATTTGCCTTCCGTGAATCCGTGCTGGTTGGCATTTATACTCTTGTTCCGTTCCAGGTGCTCCACCACTATCCTCCTGATAATCTTCTCCATAATTTTGCATACTATACACGTCAATGACACAGGTCTATAGTTTAGTGCCTCTTTTCTGTCTCCTTTTTTAAAAATGGGAACTACATTTGCCGTCTTCCATACCTCAGGCAGTTGCCCAGTTTCCAGGGACGTGTTGAAGATTGTGGTAAGTGGCACGCACAACATATCTGCTCCCTCTCTAAGGACCCACGGGGAGATGTTGTCCGGTCCCATTGCCTTTGAGGTATCGATGTCCCTTAGCAGTTTCTTCACCTCCTCCTCATGTGTGTGTGTGTGTGTGTGTGTGTGTGTGTGTGTGTGTGTGTGTGTGTGTGTGTGTGTGTGTATGTATATGTGTGTGTTTGTGTGTGTGTGTGTGTGTGTGTGTGTGTGTGTGTGTGTGTGTTACGATGCAACTGGGGTTGTATATACATGCTGCTCCTCCACATAAATTCCAACATTCATCTACAATTCCTCACACAGTGATAGATTTTCCTGACTTTATGGGACAGGTTACACAAGATTAATGTAAGGAAACTGCCAACAATACAAACTTCATGCAAATGTTCTCATATATTGTCTCTGAATAAGCGTTCTAATGGTTTCTGTCTCACGCTTCAGTTTGTCCTCAGTGTAGCTAAGTTGCGTCCTTGCTTATGCACCAGATTTGACCAACGTGATATTATATATATATATATATATATATATATATATATATATATATATATATATATATATATATATATTGTATATATACATATGTTGTATATATATATATATATATATATATATATATATATATATATATATATATATATATATATATATATATATATATAAATATATATATATATGTTATATATATATATATATATATATATATATATATATATATATATATATATATATATATATATATATATATATATATATATATATATATATATATATATATATAAATATGTTATATATATGTATATATATATTATATATATAATTATATATATTATATATATATATATTATATACATTATATATATATAATTACATATATATTATATATATAATATACATATAATATATATATATATATTTATATATACATATATATATATATACAATATATTTATATACATATATACATATATATATATATACATAATATATATATATATATTTATATATATATATATATATATATATATATATATATATATATATATATATATATATGTATATACATATATATATATATATATATATATATATATATATATATATATATATACATATATATATACATATACATATATATATACATATACATTATATGTATATATACATATATATATATATATATATATATATATATATATATATATATATATATATATATATATATATATATACATATACATATATATATACATATATATATATGCATATACATTATATGTATATATACATATATATATATATACATATATATATATATATATATATATATATATACATATATATATACATATGTATATATATACATATGTAAATATATATATATATATATATATATATATATATATATATATATATATATATATATATATATATATATATATATATATATATATATATATATGTCGTGCCGAATAGGCAGAACTTGCGATCTTGGCTTAAATAGCAACGCTCATCTTGTAAAGTAAAAGGACACAAGTGCAACTAATGTGACATTTATTGTGGCAACGTTTCGCTCTTCAGGAGCTTTATCAAGCTTTATCAATGGCTTGATAAAGCTCCTGAAGAGCGAAACGTTGCCACAATAAATGTCACATTAGTTGCACTTGTGTCCTTTTACTTTACATATTGTCGGTAATTCTACCAACTTTATTACAACGCTCATCTTGCCAAATAAGACGAGTGAAAATTTGTGTATGCAATAATTTCGCCAAAATCATTCTGAACCTAACGAAAAAAATATATTTCACTGTGTTTGTTTAGTATTAAATTATTGTAAACGTATCTAAAATATATTTAGTTGGGTTAGGGTAAAATAAATTGTTCTTGTTATAATAAGGTTAGGTAAGTTTTCTAAGATTCTTTTGGTGCAAAATTATAAATTTTTACATTATCATTAATGAAAAAAATATATCTTTAAATGCATAAGAGAAAATTTTAAAAAGGACTTAATTTTAAATGAGTTCTTGTTAACTGACCAGTTTTACATATTCGGCACGACATATATACATATATATATATATATATATATATATATATATATATATATATATATATATATATATATATATATATATATATATATATATATATATATATATATATGCATAAAAATATATGCAAAAAAACCACTCTGAAAGAATAGAGAAATTCCAAGCGCTTTCGTGACTACTCACATTATCAAGGAACTATGAAAGTGAAGCATCCAAGGAAGCTATATAAGGGGTCCGGCCAGCACCTCACTATATATATATATATATATATATATATATATAAATATATATATATATATATATATATATATATATATATATATATATATATATATATACATACATATATATATATATTTATATTGCTCACACCTACGTGAAAATAATGAAGATATATATGTATGCCTGTCTATATTTATACGTGTGTGTATGTATACGAGTGTGTGTATGCTCGGTGAACTTCTGTTGCACCTGTCATGTCTGGTACTCTGAAGAATAAACTGAGACTACGCTTTCTATCGTCAGTTATTTTGCCCCTGACTTGCTAGGTTTGGCACCAAGATTTTAAATGCCCGTGGCCTAATTGGCACAGGGCGTCCTGCCATGCTCAGATGTCACTGGTAATAATGGTGAATATGAAATGTACTGGGTAACTGTAGGAAAGCTGTCACCCCTGATGACCCACTGACAACTTAGTTCACTAACTGAAGGAACCTGAAGCCATTTGTTGTTTTATTTGTCAGAAGACAGGACTAGTGTCCCCTGACACGAGTCTTAATTATATAAGTGAAGCATGAAAAACGAAATTTTTACAATGGAGGTGAGTCGCTGAGAATGAACATAATGCTACAGGACATCACACATCTTATCCGATTAGCTTCAAATTTTCAACCCTGGTCAGTAATTACTAAGTGAAAGTTGGTACAACAGCTAAATGGTCAAATAGGTCAAAAGAAAGCATTTAATGTTGAATGAAAAGGGAAAAAAAAGAGTTAAGAAATCAGCATACTTAATTAAAAATAAAAATAAATATGGAATAAGAAAAGCAAAGAGATTATTATTAACCCAAAATGTTTCTTTCAGGTATATAGGAGTAAGATTAGAGAAAAGATTTGCTCACTCAAAAGCTATTTGGCTCAGCTCACTGACAGTGATAAAGAAATGTGTAGACCTTTAACACTTATTTTCTCTCAGTTTTTGGCCTGAAGACACTAGCAAAATTCCAGAAATAATAAATTATGTAGATCAGGACAAAAATAAGTTATGCACGATCAAAGTAACTAGTGACATGGTTTTCAGACATATAGATAAATTAAAACCTAACAAATCCCTGGATCCTGATGAACTGTTTGCAAACCTCTGGCTAGTCTTTTCAACATATCACTACAAACTGGCATAGTGCCAGATAGTGCCAGATAAGTGAAAATTGACAAAAATGATACTTTAGTTACAAAGCAGGTGACAGGTCCTTAACTTCTAATTATAGACCAATATACCTAACCTCCACTGTGGGAAAATTTATGGAATCAGTAATTGCCGAGGCTGACTATTTGAAGCCATCTTGAAAGGCATAAACTGATTAATAATGAATCTCAGCCTGGTTTTACAAAGGGGCTTTCCTGCCTTACGAACTTTCTAATTTTTTTCACTAAGGTGTTTGAGGAGGTAGAATATGGTAAGGAATATGATATTGTATATATGGATTTCGGTAAGGCTTCTGATAAAGTTCCACACTGGAGATTATTGAGGAAAGTAGAGGCACACGGATTAGGTGTGGATAAGTGTTGTTTACAGATAGGTAACAGTTTGCATAAATGGGAAGAAATTAGAGTCAGATCTCGTCATAATCAGTGTTCCACAGGGATCGGGGTTGGGCTCTTTTTTGTTCACAGTTTACAAAAATAACATAGATGAGGGAAATAGGCCATCGAATTGATTCTGAGGAAGACACTGGAGCGCTACTGGAAGATCTCAATAAATTGATGTAGTGGTCGGAGAAGTGGCAGATGAAGTTTAATATACATAACTGCAAAGTTCTAAGCGATGCAACGGAAAATAACCACAATTATAAACTAAATAATGCAGATCTTAATTATTCTGATTGCGAAAAAAATTTAGGAGTTCTGGTTAGCAGTAATCTCAAATCAAATCAACAGTGCGTAAGCATTCGCAGTAAAGGAAACTGAATCCTTGGCTTCATATCAGGAAGTATAAATAACAGGAGTCCTCAGGTTGTTCTTCAGCTTTATCTATCGTTGGTTAGGCCTCATTTATATTATGCTGCACCGTTCTGGCCACCGTTTTACAAGTTGATGGACTGATGTAACCAGTCCATAAATCTTGAAAAAATTGATGGATTGATTACATCGACCGAGGAACTTCTGATGAGAGCCAAAATTTCAACACTTGTGTATCCTGCTTGACATCGTTAATGGAGTGTTGATGTTCTACTGAGCAACTTGTAAGCTCGAAATTTTATGGCATTATTTTTCACTATTACGTATGTTGGTTTGCGTGCAGCCAGCAGCAACAGCCTGGTTGATCAGGCTCTGATCCACCAGGAGGCCTGGTCTCAGACCGGGCCGCGGGGGCGTTGACCCCCGGAACTCTCTCCAGGTAAACTCCAGGTTACCTAGCCGTGATGCTAAGTAGCTCTTCATCTGATGAACTGAAGTAATCCTTTCTAGCCATGGATTAAATATAAATCCCTCTCATCCCACAGCAGCTTATAACTACTACTGGTTTTTTGAGTCTTCCTCTGGTTAAAATATACAAATCTGAACTGCAACAATATTTAATAGCTGATTCATCTCTTGAAATGGCTGAAACGATGTTTTTTTATTCTGTTTTGTTACTGTATATTTTGATTCTGTGTAGTGTAAGACGCTTCTTCTGGTCGGGTTTAAATTTTTAGTGCTGATGCATTTTCCTCAACAAAACAGTCTTTTTGATTTTAGGTAATGTTATTTTTAATGTGCTAATTAATGAAATTAGTTTCTATGAAATAACTGAATATTGTCACTTCTGATCAATAATTAGTGATAGTGATTAACTTTACTGAGTTATTATAAGTTAAATCTACATAATGTACTTTCATGTACACATAGCACATATGTGCTATCAAGACCATTGTAAAAAAATGGAACGTTATATAAAGTTTATATTAAACATAACCAGTTCCATAAATGTATCTTTAAATGCTCAATCATCTTTAAATGCTCAAAAATCTTTAAATGCTCAATCATCTTTAAATGCTCAAAAATCTTTAAATGCTCAATCATCTTTAAATGCTCAAAAATCTTTAAATGCTCAATCATCTTTAAGTGCTCAAAAATCTTTAAATGCTCAAAAATCTTTAAATGCTCAATCATCTTTAAATGCTCAAAAATCTTTAAATGCTCAAAAATCTTTAAATGCTCAATCATCTTTAAATGCTCAAAAATCTTTAAATGCTCAAAAATCTTTAAATGCTCAATCATCTTTAAATGCTCAAAAATCTTTAAATGCTCAAAAATCTTTAAATGCTCAATCATCTTTAAATGCTCAAAAATCTTTAAATGCTCAAAAATCTTTAAATGCTCAATCATCTTTAAATGCTCAAAAATCTTTAAATGCTCAAAAATCTTTAAATGCTTAATCATCTTTAAATGCTCAAAAATCTTTAAATGCTCAATCATCTTTAAATGCTCAATCATCTTTAAATGCTCAGTCATCTTTAAATGCTCATTAATCTTTAAATGCTCGATCATCTTTAAATGCTCAATCATCTTTAAATGCTCAGTCATCTTTAAATGCTCAATCATCTTTAAATGCTCAAAAATCTTTAAATGCTCAATCATCTTTAAATGCTCAATCATCTTTAAATGCTCAAAAATCTTTAAATGCTCAATCATCTTTAAATGCTCAATCATCTTTAAGATAAATGAGATGAATCAGATTAATTTTAGTCTATGTAGGTCTTATTTTGATTTTTGAAAGGAAGAAATTGGGAAAATTGGCATGGCATCCTTTTTTTCGAATATTCTCATTATCCATCCTATAATTTTTCTCGTAGATGTGATGATGGCACTGTTGTGATTCTTGAAGGTAAGGTCCTCTGACATTAACACTCTGCTATATAGTATAATGTTATTGAAAGAAAAACAGTTGAAATTTCAACTGTTTTTCTTTCAATAACAAGCTCTACAAACAAACCTACGGCATGGGAATGGGGTCCCCCATAAGTGCCATCCTAGCCAACTTATACATGGAACACCTAGAGTCCGAACACTTCGCCAACATCATCCCTTCAAGCGTCACTTGGTTACGTTACGTGGACGATGTCCTCGTAATAACTCCAAAACGTTTTGATGTACGGGATCTTCAGGCAAGGCTCAACGCAGTTGAACCGGCGATCCAGTTTACACTAGAAGAAGAGTCCAATGACAAGCTACCTTTCCTCGACGTCCTCATTCACAAAGTAGACAACAACCTAAGATTTCAAGTTTATCGGAAACCCACCAATAAAAACGATCTCACACACTTCTATTCCAGTCAAGATACCAAGACCAAAAGAGGCATCATCATCGGGTTTTTCCTAAGAGCATACCGAATTTGTAGTCCTGAGTTTCTTGACGAGGAGTGTACATACATTCACCAAACATTCACAGAGTTACATTTTCCTTCTTTTTTCATCAAAGACTGCAAGAAAAGAGCTCTTCAGATCATAAATTCTCCACGCATCAGCACCACTCCCAGCAAAGTTATAATTCTTCCCAACAGTCAGGTTGCACTGAACGTCTCAAAAGTACTCTCACAAGCTAACACCAGAGTCGCCATCGCTTCTAGCACTTCAATAAAGGATATAACCAGGACAAAATCCAAGCACCACGAACCAGTCAATGCAGGAGTTTACACTATACCCTGTGGAGGCTGTGACAAGATTTACGTAGGTGAAACAGCCAGAAACCTCGACACCCGCCTCAATGAACACAATTACGCATGTAGGAACGATAACCTGAACAACGCCTGTGTACAACACCGAAATTCCACCAATCATCTCATGAAATTCAGAGACGCCCAATTAGTGATCAAAGAAACTAATTTCCGCAGACGCAAGTGCCTCGAATCAGCACTGATCGCTGTTTCGAATACAATTAAACAAAACAACGGCAGCTTCACCATCTCCGAAGTCTTAGCAAGAATCCTCCTGAAAACAGTAAACCCTGCCATCACATAGTCTCTCCTGTTATACTACACAAAGCACAGAGAGTGAACACTGAAACAAGCTGCCTCATTCCAGTCTATATTTGTCCAACCTATTTTTATGTTACCCAAGTAATAGCTTTTATATCCTTTTACTCATGTACGAATTAATTGCTCTACCATATTGTATTACTTTTGTCACTACCACTACTACTACTACTACTACTACCACTAGTGAACATCGAAATGGTACCTCACTAGTATTCACCTCACTCTGAGCCTTTATATACCCTTTGTGTCCATGTATTGTTTGTAATGGCTTGATAAAGCTCCTGGAGAGCGAAACGTTGCCACAATAAATGTCACATTAGTTGCACTTGTGTCCCTTTACTTTACATATTGTCGGTAATTCTACCAACTTTATTATAATTTGTTCTGGAGGAAAGGTGAAGGTGGATGAGTGGAACAAACTCTCGAGTAGCGTCACTGTATGTTACATGCTTCTTCATTAAGTCAGAATGGTAACAGCATCATCCTTCGTGATTGCAACAGTGACACATGCAAATTGTTTAATCACATGAAATTTGCAAGGCAACAAGCAGAGACCGTCATCTTGGGAAATGCTGGTTTACCCTCTAACAGATGGGGACAGAGGTGGCAGGGTGATGGCAGGGGCAGACAGGGAAAGTGGCAGGGAACTGGATGTGGAAAGTGGCAAGGGACTGGATGTGGAAAGTGGCAGGGGACTGGATGTGGAAACAGGCGGTGGAAGGCTAAGACGAGGAGTGGGAGAGGGAAGAGCAGAGGGAGTGGGAGAGGGAAAGGCAGACGGAGTGTGAGAGGGAAGGGCAGACGGATTGGAAAAAGAAACAGAGGTTAAAAGAGGAAGGCAGGAAGTGTGAGGGAAAATGGCAAAGAGAGGGGAAAAGCCAGTAGGAGGCAGGAGAGCTTTGAGAATATAGAAGAGGGAGGAGAAAGAGACTGTGATAGAAGAGTGTGGAAGAGTGTGAATTAAGGCATTAATGGGTAAAAGAAAACAGAGAGGGGGGAGAATTTTAATTAGTTGGATGAGGAGAGACAGACAGCCAAAGGCAGGGCGAGAGAGAGAGAGAGAGAGAGAGAGAGAGAGAGAGAGAGAGAGAGAGAGAGAGAGAGAGAGAGAGAGAGAGAGAGAGAGAGAGAGAGAGAGAGAGAGAGAGAGAGAGAGAGATGGAGATGGAGATTATTTAAAAACTTGTATTTCATCTAGCTAGACTACTATACCACTAGCAATGTTACTATAAATTTCCAGAAAAGCTAGTAATTGAGACTGACTGCTTCTTCTCCACTTCCTCAGCCTCCATATCTTCCCTCCATCCTCACTTTCTACGTCATATCATGACGTAATATACGTTCGTCTCTGCGTCACATCACAGCATCAACACAAGCGAGATAACTTGGCCAGTGGAACATCAATGTTGGAACTTCCTCAAACTCCTATGAATTCTAAATCAGTGACCATTCCACAAAAACTCTTCAATCCCGTAACTTTTCTGAGTAGTTGAACATATCTCATGATGACGATAACTGTGATAACTGACAACTCATGATGGCGATAACTGTGATAACTGACATCTCATGATGACGATAACTGTGATAACTGACATCTCATGATGACGATAACTGTGATAACTGACATCTCATGATGACGATAACTGCGATAACTGACATCTCATGATGACGATAACTGTGATAACTGACATCTCATGATGACGATAACTGCGATAACTGACATCTCATGATGACGATAACTGTGATAACTGACATCTCATTATAAGAAGAAGAACATAAGAAAGAAGGAACACTACAACAGGCCTACTGACCCATGCGGAGCAGGTCCATGTCCCAATGACCCACCCAGTCTGATCATCTCCACTCAAGGATGGAGCACTGTATCAGACCCAGCAGCACAAGCTAGTCAGGTCCAACTCACACCCACCCACACCCACTCATGTATTTATCTAACCTATTTTTAAAACTACACAACGTTTTAGCCTGAATAACTGTACTCGGGAGTTTGTTCCACTCATCCACAACTCTATTACCAAACCAGTGCTTTCCTATATCCTTCCTGAATCTGAATTTTTCCAACTTGAAACCATTGCTGCGAGTCCTGTCTTGGCTGGAAAATTTCAGCATGCTATTTACATCCCCTTTATTCATTCCTGTTTTTCATTTATACAACTCGATCATATCCCCCCTAATTCTACGCCTTTCGAGAGAGTGCAGATTCAGGGCCTTCAGTCTATCCTCATAGGGAAGATTTCTGATACATGGGATCATCTTTGTCATCCTCCTCTGTACGTTTTCCAGAGCATTTATATCCATTCTGTTTTACGGTGACCAGAACTGAGCAGCATAGTCTAAATGAGGCCTAACCATGGATATATAGAGTTGAAGAACAACCTGAGGACTTCTATTATTTATACTTCTAGATATGAAGCCAAGAATTCTGTTAGCTTTATTGCGAACACTAATGCACTGTTGTCTTGGTTTTAAATTACTGCTAACCAGAACTCCTAAATCCTTTTCGCAATCAGTAGTATTAAGATCTACATCATTTAGTTTATATGTGGCATGGTTATTTACCTGTCCAACATTTAGAACTTTGCATTTGTCAATATTAAACTGCATCTGCCACTTCTCCGACCATTGCATCAGTCTATTTAAATCATCCTGGAGTGCTCTAGTGTCCTCATTAGAATGAATTGGACGGCCTGTTTTGGTGTCATCAGCAAATTTGCTTATGTCGCTATTTATTCCCTCATCTATGTCGTTTATGTAAATTGTGAACAACAACGGGCCCAACACTGACCCCTGAGGAACACCGCTTGTGACGTGCCCCCATTCTGATTCCTCCCTGTTTATGCAAACTCTCTGTTGTCTATTTGTCAGCCATACCTCTACCCAGGAAAAAAATTCTCCTATTCCGTGTGCCTTAAGCTTCCTCAATAGCCTCTGGTGTGGAACTCTATCGAAAGCCTTACTGAAGTCCATATACACAATATTATATTCATTACCATGATCTACCTCCTCAAACACCTTAGTGAAAAAAGTTAGTAAATTCGTAAGACAGGAACGCCCCTTTGTAAAACCGTGTTGAGATTCATTAATCAATCTGTGCCTGTCAATATGGCTACGAATTGCTTCGGCAATTATTGATTCCATAAATTTTCCCACTATGGAGGTAAGGCTTATTGGTCTATAGTTCGAAGCCAAGGACCTGTCACCTGCCTTGTAAATAGGTATTACATTTGCCATTTTCCACTTATCAGGCACTGTGCCAGTTTGTAGTGATATGTTAAAAAGATTAGCCAAAGGTATGCTAAGTTCCTCTTTACATTCCTTTAACACCCTTGCAAACAGTTCATCAGGGCCTGGGGATTTGTTAGGTTTTAGTTTCTCTATTTGTCTGAGGACCATGTCACTAGTTACCGCAATCGTACATGGTTTATTATCATCCTGTTCTACATAATCTATTATTTCAGGAATATCGCTAGTATTTTCCTGGATAAAAACTGAGAGGAAGTAGGTATTTAGAATTTCACACATATCCTTATCACTGTCAGTGATCTGACCAGAGTTACTCTTAAGTGGGCCAATCTTGTCACTAATCTTACTTCTGAATACCTGAAAGAATCCTTTAGGGTTAATCTTTGAATCCCTTGCAACCTTAGCCTCATAATCCCTTTTTGCTTTTCTTATTCCTTTCTTTATTTCTCTCTTTAATTGAATATATTGATTTCTTAGCTGCCCATCCCCTCTTTTGATACGCCTATATATGCCTTTATTAATCTATTGTTCATCCATTTGAGATCATTTTTGTTAGATCTAATTTCCCTACTCGGTACAAAAGTTGTCTGGGCAGCTAGAACTATGCTCTGAAAAACGTCATATTGGCAACCAAGATCACCTACGATAATTGACATTTCATGATGACGATAACTGTGATAACTGACATCTCATGATGATGATAACTGTGATAACTGACATCTCATGATGACGATAACTGTGATAACTGACATCCCATGATGACGATAACTGTGATAACTGACATCTCATGATGACGATAACTGTGATAACTGACATCTCATGATGACGATAACTGTGATAACTGACATCTCATGATGACGATAACTGTGATAACTGACATCTCATGATGACGATAACTGCGATAACTGACATCTCATGATGACGATAACTGTGATAACTGACATCTCATGATGACGATAACTGTGATAACTGACATCTCATGATGACGATAACTGCGATAACTGACATCTCATGATGACAATAACTGTGATAACTGACATCTCATGATGACGATAAAGGGCCCTATCCATGCACCTAACCTGGCTATCCCCAACAACAACATTCTTACCTTCCTTGGTGTCGTTAGTCGTAACGTTCCCAGTAGTCGACTCATATTCGTTGGGTAGCACGGAGAATGCATTAGATGTTTCCACAGCAGTCTCTTTCTTCTTCATCGTTTCTACCTTTCCATTCGTCTTCTTGATCGTCAACTTCGTTCCATGCTGTCCAGTCACTGTCCAGGTTCCCTTTTTGGCCTGAGGACTCACAACAGGAGGACTACTACGAATCCTCTTGTTTTCCTCAGCCAATCGCCGTATCTCCATCTTCGCCACCCTCAATTCTTCCTTAAGCTGCTGGTAATGTTGCTCGATGGAGGGCATCTTGGTTCAGTCCGCGGAGAGCACACTAGACACGTCCTCACTGAGCTAAGTACAGGTCACCACTAAGTACAGGTCACCACTAAGTACAGGTCACCACTAAGTACAGGTCACCACTCCAGTAGGTTTGTGACACAGAATTTCCCATCCCTGAAGCTGTGCTGGCTGTCGTTGATAAGCTTATTCCTTTCTAGGTGCTCCACCACTCTTCTCCTTACAATCTTCTCCATGATTGCATACTATACATGTCAGTGACACTGGTCAGTAGATGAGCTGATTACATTATGTTTACCTCGCCACTTCTCAGCAGTCTGATGTATTTGACTGATGAATCCTACTGCATAGACGAAATATTTGAACAATAAAGACACCCAGCTGTTGTATATTTATCTTAATCATCAATTTGTGGGTATTTTATGCCATTTTCAGTATAACTTGCTGTATTTACCGCTGATTTCATATCCGTTGTCAGGGCGTGGATCCCCTTAAGATTATTTTCATCAATGAATAAAAATGAAAAATATAATAAATAATAGTTAGGTAAAAAAAGAATGAGCAGCATATAATTTTTATATTTTAAAATTTATCATAGTCATTAAAATTCTAAGATATCAACAATCCGTAGAATGAGGAACAATAAGTTGCATAATATTGCAAGAAAATAAATTAATGTTCGTAAATCGCAATTTCAGTTTCTGATGGATCGTTCACTTCCGAGTTTTTACCAGTTTTTACTCTGTTGGTGGATGGGCAGTTATCTAGACCATGCTTCAGTGGTTTCTCACAAGACGTGTCATTTGCAGCTCGAGCTTAACTTTCAAACAGACAGCACCAACATGTTTTGTTTGATAATTAATGTATGTAAAGTGTGTTTGACTGACGACTCTGCAAAACAAAAATTCCTTTAAATCAATGTGTTATAGAAATGTTTTAACTTCATTACTGCACCATACATATGCATACATAATATATGTTAAATTCATTATTTGGAGACTTTCACCATTGATCTCGGTGGACATCCAGGTTACTTCACAGAAAAAGAAAGCGTCAAGTTTTTATTCCACGTTGGCTCATAATGACCCTACACAACTCAGTAGAAAACACTGATTTCTCTTGTATACAGGGGTGGCAGCATGATCAGTGAAAATATGAAAAGTATCGACGAATCTTATGGTTAAGGGCAAAAAGCTAAACCTTTCAATGGTAGACACTAATGGGTCATTTATAAAATTTCTGAGCCCCTTGAGCACTCTTCATTTATTAAACCTCTTCAAGGAGGGGGGGGGGCTCCTTGACGTGGTGAAGAGGCTCTTTGGTCTCAGGAACTAGACCCCTTGATCCTCAGACCGAACCTAATTACCCCCCAATCCTTCCTTCCTTATCCCATTCTCCTCATCCCCTCTTTTCCTTTTCCTCCCCCCTCCCAGCCCTCCCCTTTCCCTGTCCCGTTTGTAGCCTCTGGGATCCTTCCCTTTGGCATTACTTTCTATATGGAGGGTGGTGGGGAAAATGTGCCGGGGTTTATCCTGCTCCATGGGGTTCGTCGGGTGTGGTGTAGTTTGCCGTGGAATCAAGATTATGTTTAGATGCCCGACTTCCTTCCCAGATTTCCGAGAGGTAGAACAGGGTGTCCTGCTGATAACGGTGTATCTCCAGGGGCTGCCTGTCGGCACTGGGAGGTGGCAACCGAAGGAGGTATGCTCTGGCTCTTTTGTCCACCAAGGTGGTTTGAGAGATGAGAGGTTGCTATCCTGGAGCACTGGTTTACTGGCATGAAAGGTAGGGTATGACACGGGTTCTATGCTACATCTGCACTGCTAGCGGTTTCAAGGTCCTCTCGGATGAGAGGGCGAACTTACGGCCCTTTCATGCCTTCTAGTGACTGTCTCTCCACTGTCCCTCTTGTTTTTCCTTTCTTTTTTTCTTTCCTTTTTTTCCTTTAAAATAATAAATATACAACCATCATGGAATCTTCGTTCTGTGATAACCCTCCTCCTCCCAGGCCCCATTTTGTTACCACATCCTGTTCTGACCCGCTTCGTTATTGGACCATTCTCCAGACTTTCCCCATACCCCTGTACCTTTTGCTGGTGATGCTTCGTCACCTCGTCCAGGTGCTGAGGCTCTGCCCATTTCTTCTAGTGCCTCTGCCTCTTGCACGCCTTTAACTATGCGTCTGGCTTCCCGAATACGGTGCAACGGTTTTCAGATCACCCACCTACCTCAGGTCGGACCGCCCGCAGAACTACGCCTAAACATTCCAGACCATTTGCTGACGACGGCTGTTTGAGGTCTGCTCATTCCACCCAAAAACGACCTAAGTGACACCAACTTTCTTTACGCACCATGTTTACAAGTACACAGTGGACTAAATTCTTTTCCCTACAACAGACATCTCCAACTGATAATCTTTTAGACTTTAGGACTGGTAAAGTTTTTTTACAAAACGTTGACCAAGATATATCCTTTCACGCTATTCAAAGTGGTGTGCGCATCATTACAAGCGCACACCATCTTACTGCCATTGATAACATTTCTATCACAGTTCACAAGCATGTTACTCTCATTTCATGTAGTAGTACAGTGGCTTCACTGTTTACCATTGTACAGTGTGATTTTCTGTCTTGCGGCGACGATATTTTGGAGCAATTAGCCCTTCAGAACCTTTCAATTCTCAAAGTGGATACATACGTCCTGCCCGCTCCCAGACGGAAGTACTTTCCCAGTAACATCACCCGCTTAACCTTTGACTGCCGTGAACTCCCATCCTCTGTTTATATCATGGGCATCGCATAGGGGCTCCTAAAGTGGTCCCTACACCAAACAGTGTCGAAATTGATGGTGCTTCGGACACTTGCTATATACTGCAGGTCTGTGGCAGTGTGTCCAGTCTGCGGTGCTGTGGATCATGCCGATACATCTTGCAATATTCCCCCCCACTTGTCATAATTGCAATGAACCTCATCCTTCTTTTTTCCGCTGATGTCAGGTCTATCTTAATGAACGAGAAATCCATTGTTTTAAGGAGAGCGAAGGCCTTACTTATGCTATGGCTGTTTCTCGGCTCTGCCTTCAGGGCAATCTTCCTCGTGTTCCTTATTCTCGAGTAGCTAGGAGACCTCCAACCTTGACGATCCCCCTGCCTACCAGCTACTCTGGTGCCATGTCTTTTGGGGTCACCCCCGTCTCTAATTCTTTTTTCTGTTTTACCCTCTGAAACCCCCACTTCCTTTCCTCTTCCTACCTCTACCGCATTTTCTTCACTTCTATCACCTGCGAAGCTGAACCTGTCTCCTAAGAACAAGTCTCTTTGCATTCCTCTGGTGGCTACAATTCCCCAACAGCTCTTCTTTTCAGCCTCGGTGCCTAGTTCTCACATCCTTTCTAACTCTCACACGAAGGTGGAGGTTCACCCCCTCTCGTGTGGTCCCCTCTTCTCCTCTTCCCTCCCAAATTTCTTCCCTTGTCCCCCTCCAGCCTCCTTCCTCTCCTGTTCCACCGCATGACTTTTCGGCCCCATTCAGCACATCTCTCCAGGTTAATACTCCCCTTCCCTATCAGATCTCTTCGGTTCCATCCAGTCTCTCCCCGATCTCTACTTACTCTACCTCACCTGTCTCTGAAGTCATGGTATCAGCATCTTCTTTGCCTTCTGAAATGCTTGATGCTATCTCCAACTATACTGTGGAGACGAAACCCTTAATGGACACATGTGCAGCTGCTTAGGCACCTTCATATTTTTAACAACTCTCTCAGCAATCTTCTCCTTCACAGCATTTTGATTCCTCCTTGCTTACACGCTTTCCTTTGCCTCCACACATTGACTTCACTAGCCCATAGATTTTATCGCTTCTCGTTGTTAGCATACCTGTCTTTGTGAATAATGACTTATTTACAATTTAATATTCGTGGCCTCAGGGGTAATCAGGGAGAGGTCCAGGTGTTGCTCTCCCAGTTTTCCCCAATATGTGTCGGATTACAAGAGCCTAAGGTTCGTTCAGCAGTTATCCATCCCATTTTGGGCTATGTGCTATTGCATTCTTCCGATCCCTTTCACGATGAAACTTTTAATGAGAATGCACTTTTTGTGCATGTTGGTATACCTTTTCAACAGGTCTTTGTTGGTTTTCAGCTGCATTATACTGCAGCCCGTATTTATTTAAATAGTTGGTATACAGTTTGCTCTCTATATCTCTCCCCTTTCGCGTGCATTCTGTATCTCGGATGTTGCGTTCTTGATCTCTTCTCTGCCACCACCCATCTTATTGTTAGGTGATTTTAATACTCATCATCATCTCTGGGGAGAGTCCCACTGTGACTCTCGTGGTGAGGACCCTTCTTTGTCCTCTGTTGATGACCTGGTGCACCAGTTTTCGACCTTAGTTTTGACTGTAGTGTCACGTTCTATTTCTCAAACCTCATTCAGGCATTCTCAAACATGCGTTTGAAACGTGGTGCGTGGGGCCGTTATCAATATAATCGGACCACAGATCGTCTTTTGAATTTTAAGCGGGTAAGAGCACCAAACAATATCACCACTTACACCCACCAGCAGTTCCCTTGTTTACTCTCGAAGGTCTGTTACTGAATCAAAAATAATAATAGGGCAGCTGACTCATAGTTCTTGACTCATCTGGGTCAAGCCGTAATATAAAAATATGAGAAATCCTGTTCTGATTATAAAGTGCACAATAATACTATTAAATCTCGGTGCATTACCTTCGATCTCGACGCATTCGCTGAAGAATTCTTCTGTAAACATTATTTCTCCTTCTCCTTCCTTATTTCGGTCGATTTAGTTACTTTCACGGAGCATTTTTCCAGAGTCCTTTCAAACTTACTTACCATTAATAGTATTTTAGTAATCATTATAGAAATAACCTGAATAAAGGAATTCCCCAACACACTTACGAGTCCCAATTCAACTTTTTCAGAAAACTTACTAACGAGTTGTTCGTATAGAAAATAACACATATTGGACGTGTTTATATTGCAACTCAGTAGTCGTAAAACTTTAATTGGCTCCTAAGCGCTACTTTTGTAGGTACAGATCTGTGTAATTTTATGGGTTTGTAAGCCACGGATATCTTGTATACGATTCTTGAAACAAAAGATTTTCTATGCAAATTAGTTCAAGGTGATTTTTTTTTTGCCATTCACAAGTGAAAATATTTTATTTTTCCCTCACTGATGATTGTGCATATATATTTTATTGAATTTATTTCTTCCACAATTGAATATAAATCCTATAAAATGTAATTTACGTTTTCGTTTTCCATTATATTTCCGAGAATATTAGTTTCATGTCACCTTGAAAAACAGGGACAAGTAAACAGTCATGTTGAAAACTGTATAAAATACCAACAAGTTGATCAGTAAGACATGTGCAACAGTTGGGTATCTTTATTATTGCAACATTTCGCCTACACAGTAGACTTCTTCAGTCAAATAGAGAGGTAGCAGGTGTAGTAGCAAAGTATAGATGATGTAATTAGTCCATCAACCTTGAAGGAATAATATTTAAGTTGGTCACTCCTTGAGAGACTGACCAAACATTTAAAAACAAATTTGGGAGTTATAGATTTCTTCATCAAAAACTCTATTTATCAGTGAAAAACTGCAAAATTTTTCCCAGTCTGTGGCAGTGAGTGCAGTATATGGAAGAGACAGCAGGTGTAGGTCAGTGACAGCAGACAGGGTGTTGTTAAAGGTAATGGCATAAGACGAGTTGCGACAGCGGTCTGTGGTAGTAACAGTAAAGAGATCAGTGGTAAAGACAGCAGGAGAGGTTAGTGCAAACAGGCAGCGAGAGTGACAATGTAACAGGGACAGTTTGTGCTGGTGGCACCTCCGTTGACGTAACAATTACTGAAGGTGTTCCCTCCCAGGAGAACTGATGATCACTATAAATCTTCAACACCGCTCGGGAGTTGTCGTAACTCTTCCTGATGAATGAGTGCCACCCAGGGGACACAGGGCCCCTGAGGATGAGTACCCACCCAGGGAACAAAGAGCCCCTGAGGATGAGTACCCACACTGGGAACAAAGAGCCCCTGAGGATGAGTACCCACACTGGGAACAAAGGGCACCTGAGGATGATTACCCACACAAGGAACAAATGGCCCCGAGGATGAGTACCCACACACGGAAAAAAGGGCCCCTGAGGATGAGTACCCACACAGGGAACAAAGGGCCCATGAGGATAAGTACTCACACAGGGAACAAAGGGCACCTGAGGATGAATACCTACACAGGGGACAAAGGGTTCCTGAGGATGAGTACCCACACAGGGAACAAAGGGCCCCTGAGGATGAGTACCCACACAGGGAACAAAGGGCCCCTGAGGATGAGTACCCACACTGGGAACAAAGAGCCCCTGAAGATAAGTACCCACACAGGAAATAAAGGGCCCCTGAGGATGAGTACCCACACTGGGAACAAAGGGCCCCTGAGGATAAGTACCCACACAGGGAACAAAGGGCACCTGAGGATGAGTACCCACACAAGGAACAAATGGCCCCGAGGATGAGTACCCACACAGGGAAAAAAGGGCCCCTGAGGATGAGTACCCACACAGGGAACAAAGGGCCCATGAGGATAAGTACCCACACAGGGAACAAAGGGCACTTGAGGATGAATACCCACACAGGGGACAAAGGGTTCCTGAGGATGAGTACCCACACAGGGAACAAAGGGCCCCTGAGGATGAGTACCCACACAGGGAACAAAGGGCCCCTGAGGATGAGTACCCACACAGGGGACAAAAAACCCGCGAGGGACATTAAGAGACAAAGTTGAAAAAGACAGACTAGGAAGACAGAAAGAGACCAGGAAGACAATAACGAAAAAGAGAGACTAAGAGGATCCAGGAAGACAGTGTGGAGAACAAAAGGACAGTGTGGGACCAGGAAGACAGTGTGGGACCAGGAGGACAGTGTGGGACCAGGAGGACAGTGTGGGACCAGGAGAACAGTGTGGCACCAGATGGACAGTGTGGGACCAGGAGGACAGTGTGGGACCAGGAGGACAGTGTGGGACCAGGAGGACAGTGTGGGACCAGGAGGACAGTGTGGGACCAGGAGGACAGTGGGGGACCAGGAGGACAGTGGGGGATCAGGAGGACAGTGTAAGGAACAAGAGGACAGTGTGGGATCAGGAGGACAGTGTGAGACGAGGAGGACAGTGGGGGACCAGGAGGACAGTGTAGTGAACAAGAGGACAGTAGGACAGTGTGGGACCAGGAGGACAGTGGGGGACCAGGAGGACAGTGGGGGACCAGGAGGACAGTGGGGGACCAGGAGGACAGTGGGGGACCAGGAGGACAGTGGGGTACCAGGAGGACAGTGGGGGACCTAGAAGACAGTGGGGGGACCAGGAGGACAGTGAGGTACCAGGAGGACAGTGGGGGACCAGAAGAGCAGTGTGGGACCAGGAAGACAGTGGGAGACCAGGAAGACAGTGGGAGACCAAGAGGAGATTGGGACACCAGGAAGACAGTCGGAAACCATGAGGATAGTGGGGGGCCAGGAAGACAATGGAAGGACACGGAGAGCAGTGGGGGTAACAGGGGCACCCTGGGGCTAGGAGGCCAGTGGGGAACGAGGAGGACAGTGGGGTACCAGGAGGACAGTGGAGTAACAGGACTACAGGAGTCCTGGAGGACAGAAGGGAACCAGAAGGAGAGTGGGGTAGCAGGAGGGCACTTCGAGGCTAGGAGGACAGTGGGAGACTAGGAAGAGAGTAGGGTATCAGGAGGACAGTGCGAGGAACAGGAGAACTCTGGGTACCAGGAGGACAGTGTCGTAGCAAGATGACAGTGGGGTACTAAGAGGACAGTGTGGTAACAGGACCAGGAGGACAATGGGAGACCTGTAGGGCAGTGAATCACCAGTACACTGAGTGACCAAGTACACTGAAGGATCAGTACACGGAAAGACTAGTTCACTTAGGGACCAGTACAATGAGAGACCAGTACACTGAGGGACCAGTACACGGAAGGACTAGTACACTGAAGGACTGGTACAATGAAGGACCAGTACATTGAGGGGGACCATACAATTAGTGACCAGTATAGCGATCAACTGGTGCAGTGAAGGACAAGTACAGCGAGGAAGCAGTGCAGTGAAGGACTAGTACAGCGATGAACTAGTACAGTTAAGGACTAGTACAGTGAGAACCAGTACAGTGAAGGACAAGTACAGTGAAGGACCAGTACAGTGAAGGATCAGTACAACGAGAAACTAGTAGAGTGAAGGACCAGTACAGTGAGAAACCAGTACACTGAAGGATCCGTACAGCGAGGAACTAGTACAGTGAAGGACCAGTACAGTGAGGAACCAGTACAGTGAGGAACCAGTACAGTGAGGAACCAGTACAGTGAGGAACAAGTACAGCGAGGGACCAGTACAGTGAGGAACTAGTACAGTGAAGGACCAGTGCAGTGAGGAACCAGTAGTGTGAGGAACCAGTACAGTGAGGTTCTAGTACAATGAGGAACTAGTACAGTGAAGGACCAGTACAGTGAGGAACCAGTACAGTGAGGAATTAGTAGAGTGAAGGACCAGTACAGTGAGGAACCAGTAGAGTGAGGAACCAGTACAGTGAGGAATTAGTACAGTGAAGAACCAGTACAGTGAAGAGCCAGTACAGTGAATTACCAGAAGACTGTCAAGTGTATCACCGCCTCTACTCGTGCTTCACTGTCTGAATCTGTGAAGTCAGTCAGTCTTTCAGAACCATTATAATGGAGACACTTTTCTCGTACATCAAAAACTAGCTACCACGATACTGTCTCTTGTCTCATAAACTCGTAACAACAAGACTGCGAACAAACCACGGAACGGACTGGTGGTTAGCACATTGGCCTGTGAGTTTTAGGGCTCGCCTGTCAATGGTTCGAACCCCACCTGGTTTTTTTTTCTGTCTGTCTCCCCTTCCCGTAAAATAGGTCTACAGCAGTCAACTAAGTGGTGACAGTGCTGAAATGACCCATGCCGGTTTAATAATTTACACAATTAATTAAAATAATTAAATAATCCTCACTACATCTCAAAGATACGAGTAACGGTATATGGCTTCTCATAATCGATTACATTGAATGGAAAAGTTTACGAAGTGTATATATTTGTGTGAGTGTATGCATGAGTGAGTGTATACATGAGTGAGTGTATACATGACTGTGTGAGTGTATACATGACTGTGTGAGTGTATACATGACTGTGTGAGTGTATGCATGACTGTGTGAGTGTATACATGACTGTGTGAGTGTATACATGACTGTGTAAGTGTATGTATGACTGTGTGAGTGTATGCATGACTGTCTGAGTGCATGCATGACTGTGTGTGTGTATGCATGACTGTGTGAGTGTATACATAACTGTGTGAAGGTATATATGACTGTGTGATTGTATACATGACTGTGTGAGGGTATACATGACTATGAGTGTATACATGGTTGTGAGTGTATGCATGACTGTATGAGTGTATACAAGAATTTGAGTGTATGCATGACTGTGTGAGTGTGTACATGACTGTGTGAGTGTATGCATGACTTTGTGAGTTTATACATGACTGTGTGAGTGTATGCATGACTTTATGAGTGCATACATGACTGTGTGAGTGTATACATGACTGTGTGAGTGTATACATGACTGTGAGTGTATACATGACTGTGGTGTGGAGAGTTTGGATGCTTGAAGGGATATTTATGGTCAACACTCATTTTCTGGTCAATAATATTACACCAATCACATGGTATGTTTGTGGTGCTGATCCCGAATATGTCATCGATTTTGCTTGATTGGCTCTAGTTTTTAATACATTTGGAATCCCACTGAAAAACATAAAATATGTGGAAAATATAATGATCAGGCGGGGCTAACTTACAAATCACATTGAAATTATTTTTTAGGCTATGCAACAGTCAAATCATACGATATATACTAGCACTTCATCAAATAATTTAGATAACACTGGCACTTCATAATTTAGATAACACTGACACTTCATAATTTAGATAACACTGACACTTCATAATTTAGATAACACTGACACTTCATAATTTAGATAACACTGACACTTCATAATTTAGATAACACTGACACTTCATAATTTAGATAACACTGACACTTCATAATTTAGATAACACTGACACTTCATAATTTAGATAACACTGGCACTTCATAATTTAGATAACACTGGCACTTCATAATTTAGATAACACTGGCACTTCATAATTTAGATAACACTGACACTTCATAATTTAGATAACACTGACACTTCATAATTTAGATAACACTGACACTTCATAATTTAGATAACACTGACACTTCATAATTTAGATAACACTGACACTTCATAATTTAGATAACACTGACACTTCATAATTTAGATAACACTGACACTTCATAATTTAGATAACACTGACACTTCATAATTTAGATAACACTGACACTTCATAATTTAGATAACACTGACACTTCATAATTTAGATAACACTGACACTTCATAATTTAGATAACACTGACACTTCATAATTTAGATAACACTGACACTTCATAATTTAGATAACACTGACACTTCATAATTTAGATAACACTGACACTTCATAATTTAGATAACACTGACACTTCATAATTTAGATAACACTGACACTTCATAATTTAGATAACACTGACACTTCATAATTTAGATAACACTGACACTTCATAATTTAGATAACACTGACACTTCATAATTTAGATAACACTGACACTTCATAATTTAGATAACACTGACACTTCATAATTTAGATAACACTGACACTTCATAATTTAGATAACACTGACACTTCATAATTTAGATAACACTGACACTTCATAATTTAGATAACACTGACACTTCATAATTTAGATAACACTGACACTTCATAATTTAGATAACACTGGCACTTCATAATTTAGATAACACTGGCACTTCATAATTTAGATAACACTGGCACTTCATAATTTAGATAACACTGACACTTCATAATTTAGATAACACTGACACTTCATAATTTAGATAACACTGACACTTCATAATTTAGATAACACTGGCACTTCATAATTTAGATAACACTGGCACTTCATAATTTAGATAACACTGACACTTCATAATTTAGATAACACTGACACTTCATAATTTAGATAACACTGGCACTTCATAATTTAGATAACACTGGCACTTCATAATTTAGATAACACTGGCACTTCATAATTTAGATAACACTGGCACTTCATAATTTAGATAACACTGACACTTCATAATTTAGATAACACTAGTGCATATAAAAATGTTGTACTATTTTCTTCTATGTTGGTCATCAGCAGAGTTTTGTTGAGTGAGCAATTGGAAGAGATGCATATTATTTACCATTGTGCAGTAAGACACATTTCAAGCTTCTGAAGGAGCTGTCTATAAAGAGCCGACAATCTCCAGGTCGATATTCAGGTCTCATTCAAAGAAGTCCAGGGACGTTATTGCAGTATACAAGTTCTTCATCTTGGCTGAAGGAAGGAAGGAGTTCAACCTCTCTCATTTAAACCTAAAGGGAACATCTAAGAGCAGACAGCTATAGTTTATCTTTCCCACCACACTCTTGGGCAGAAGCTGGTAAACAGCCCTTAGATGTCAACTTTAGGGGGCACCTAAGGGCAGACCCGTTTTCCTTTTTCCTTTATTGTGCTGAAATTTGTTATGACAAATGCCAGATATATCTATATTTATAACTTAAATTCATTATATTGTCTCGAAGTCTGATTGATAATTTAATAACTCATATTGCCAACGTTAATTTTGTTAGTTAACCACTACATTACTTTTGCTTGTGGGCTGACTATCCTCTATTTCTATAATGGTCGATCTTTCTGGTACTGAGTGCTCCTGCTTCCAATCCTCATTCTTAACAAGTGCGTTAATTTGAACGAATCTACTGAGATCTCTTACTTATTTCTGAAAAAATACAAGCTCCTGATGATGTGTTGATTGCAACACGAAAGGCCTAAATCTGTTAATCAAGTCCCCCTGTGGTTGTTTATATATATATATATATATATATATATATATATATATATATATATATATATATATATATATATATATATATATATATATATATATATATATATATACAAAACAACCACCTTGAAAAGATAGTAAAATTCGAAGCGCTTTCGTGACTTTTCACATTATCAAGGAACTATAAAAGAAAAAGTTTAACAGGAAGGCATATATAGACGAGACTACACCTCGCTGCCACCCACAACAACACCTGACTCTTCGTGCTGATGTAGGTAGGTAGTCAGTGATGCGTGAAACACAGCTTTTATTCTACCCAAAAGCTGTCTAATGTACCTTAAATTTTTCCCAAATTTTTATTTTTATTTTATTTTTTATTAACATATTGGCCGTTCCCACCAAGGCAGGGTGGCCAGAAAAAGTAAAACTTTCATCATTCACTCCATCACTGTCTTTCCAGAAGCGTGCTTACACTACAGTTATAAAACTGCAACATTAACACCCCTCCTTCAGAGTGCAGACACTGTACTTCCCATCTCCTGGAATCAAGTCCGGTCTGCTGGTTTCCTTGAATCCCTTCATAAATGTTACCTTGCTCACACTCCAACAGCACGTTAAGTCCTAAAAAACCATTTGTCTCCATTCGCTCCTAACACGCTCACGCACGCTTGCTGGAAGTCAAAACCCCTAGCACACAAAACCTCATTTACCCCCTCCTTCCAACCTTTCTTAGGCCGACCCCTACCCTGCCTTCCCTCCACTACAGATTTATACACTCTCGAAGTCATTCTATTTTGTTCCCTCCTCTTTACATATCCAGAACATCTCAATAACGCCTCATCAGCCCTCTGGATAAGAGTTTTGGTAATCCCACACCTACTCCTAATCTCCAGACTACGGATTCTTTGCATTATATTTACACCACATATTGCCCTCACACATGGCATCTCCACTGCCTCCAGCCTTCTCCTTGTTGCAACATTCACAACCCATGCCTCACATCCATACAAGAACGTTGGTATAACCATACTCACATAAATTCCCCTCTTTTGCTTTAATGAATAAAGTTCTTTGTCTCTACAAACTCCTCAGTGCACCACTCACCTTTTTCCCCACGTCAGTTTTATGATTCACTTCATCCTTCATAGGTCCATCTGCTGACACGTCCACTCCCAAATATCCGAACACATTCACCTCCTCCATACTCTCTCCTTGCAATCTGATATCAAATCTTCCGTTGCCTATTATTTTTATCCTCATCACCTTATTCTTTATTATTTTCACTTTTAATTTCCTTCTTTTACATACCCTACCAAACTCATCAACCAACCTCTGCAACTTCTCTTCAGAATCTCCCAGAAGCACAGTGTCATCAGCAAAAGGCAACTGTGACAACTCCCACTTTGTGTTTGATTCTTTATCTTTTAACCCCACACCTCTTGCTAACATCCGAGCATTCACTTTTCTTACAACTCCATCTATAAATACAACCATTATGACATCACACATCCCTGTCTGAGGTCTACTTATACTGAGAAGAAATCTCCCTCTCACCTATATACTCTAACCTGAACCTCACTATCCCTGTAAAATATTTTCACAGCATTCAGTAACCTACCTCCTATTCCATACATTTGTAACATCTGCCACATTGCCCCCCTGTCCACCCTATCATTTGCTTTTATACAAAGGAACTTTGTATGCTCTCTGCCAATCACTAGGTACCTTACCCTCTTCCATACATTTATTAAATAAAAACACTAACCACTCCAAAACTATATCCCCACCTGCTTTTAACATTTCTGTCTTTATCCCATCAATCCCAGCTGTTTTAACCCCTTTCGTTCTACTCACTGCTTCACACACTTCCCCCACACTCACAACTGGTTCTTCCTCACTCATTCAAGATGTTATTCCTCCTTGCCCTATACACGAAAACACAGCTTTCCTATCTTCATCAACATTTAACAGTTCCTAAAAATATTCCCTCCATCTTTTATAATTTTATTAATTATAAAAGAATCCAATTTATATACACCAAAGGAAATGTTCATATTATTTTCAAAACTACTTTTTATGAAACATGATTCTATTATATTCCTGTCGACCATAGACATGCTTGATATAATTTTCTCTGAATCTGAACAAGATGTCCTCTCTTGAGCAATTCTACCAGCAGCTTAAGGAAGAATCGAGGGTTGCTAAGCTTGAGATACAGCACCTGACTGAGGGAAAACAAGAGGATTCATAGTAATCCTGTTGTGAATCCTCAAGGCAAGAAAGGAACCTAGACAGTGGCTGGAAAGCATGGGACAAAGTTAAGGATCAAGAGGACGGATTGAGAGGTAGAAACAACGAAGATCTAGGAGACTGTTGTGGAAACATCAAACCCATTCTCTGTGCTACCCGATGAATGTGAGTCGACTACAGGGAATGTCACGATTCTTGTTAGGGATAGTCAGATTAGATACATGGATAGGGCCTTCTGATTGAAGGATAGGAGTAGGAGACAAAGGGTTTGCTTTCCTGGGGCTAGGATGGAGGATATTGTTAGCCGGCTTGACAACATCATGAATGGTAATGGGATCAATCCTATTATCTGCCTCAGTGCTGGAGGCAATGATGTTGGCAAGCCTAGAAGTGAGGATTTAGTTAGAAGGTAAGGACAGCAATAGACATAATTAGGAAGAAGGGAGGAGCCCTGTTATATGTGGCATTTTGCCAAGAAGGGGTGTTGGAAATGAATGATTGTCCAGAGCAACTGGTATTAATTGTTGGCTGTACAAACACTCTAAGGATAATGCAGTACCATTCATTGATAACTGGGACCTCTTCTATAGGAGAAATTACATGTATGCCAGGGATGGGGTTCACTTATCTATTTGTCTAGGTCTGGGCTGGGGGCACTGGCCACTGCAGTGGCCAATGCTTTAAACTAGAAATAGTGGTATGGGTTTTGGGGGAAAAACAGTGAAGTTTCAGTGTAGTAATACTGTGAGTTTTAGGAAAACTAGTAATAGGCAGAATGAGGTGGATATTGGAAAGCCAGTGGCACTAGGTGACAAGGACAGTAATAGGTATAGTGGAAAAATAGAAATGAGTAGGAAGGGTAAAGAAAAGGAGGGTCTTTAAATTTATATGATACTAATAGTCGTAGTGCTAGGAATCAGATGGAGAAGTTGAGATTAGTTGCAAGTGCAGGTAACATTGATGTATTTGCCATAAGAGAGACGTAGTTTAATACGAAAAATCAGGACAGGCCAGCTGAATGTCACATTCAGGGTTTTAAGTTGTTTCAAGTAGACAGAAGTATCGGGAAGGGGGGTGGGGTGGCACTGTATGTCCGTGATGGCTTGAACTGTTGCATTAAAACGCGAATAAAGTCTGAAATAACACGTACAGAGCCTGTCTGGATAGAATTTTCAGAGGGGCATGAAAAATTGATCTTAGGCGTGATATACCGTCCCCCAAACTTAAATAAAGACCAAGGGAAACTACTTTGAGAGGATATTGTTAAGGCCACAAGTCACGATAACATAGTAATTCTAGGGGACTTTAACATTAGTCAGATTGATTGGAATTATTTGACTGGGAATTTAGAATCTAACGACTTTGTAGTAGAAGTTCAGGATTATTTTTTGAAGCAGTTTGTGACAGAACCTACAAGGGAAAATAACCTGCTTGACTTGGTTCTGACAAACAAGGAAACCCTGTTAATAATTTAGAAATTACAGAATAACTCGGTGCAAGCGACCACAAATCAATTACCTTTAGCAATGAATGGAAGTATGATAGTAGAGATAACTCAGTAACGGTCCCAGATTTTCGCTTAGCAGATTACAATGGACTCAGAGAACACTTATCATCTGTTGACTGGGGTAACGAAGAGAGCTATCAGTATGACAACTTTCTAAACACTATACATATTGTCCAGAGTACATTTATTCTGTATATAGAAATTAGATAGAAGAGAAATAACCCTAAATGGATGAATAATAGGCTCAAACAAGTTTTAGGGCAAAAAAAAAAAAAAATAAAAAAAAAGAATTTATAGGTGCATCCAAAAAGGTGAGGGTCATCTTATGAATCAATATACTTACATTAAGAGGGACGTTAAAAAGGGGACAAGAAAAGCTAACCAGGACTACGAAATTAAAGTTGCTAGAGATTCGAAACCAACCCAAAAAGTTTTTTCCAGAACAAAAATTAGAGATATGTCCCCTTAAAAATAACTCTGAGCATCTTACTGACAGGGAAAATGAAATGTGCTCGATTTTTAATAATTATTTTCTCTCAGTTTTCACACAGGAAGACACTAACAATATCCCATTAATTAATTTTTATAATGCGCTTGAAGAAGATATATTATGTAATATCTCGGTCACCACTGTGACCACAATTACAAGATTTTACAGGCAAATCTCCAGCTAACGTGGCCATGACAAACTCTAGCTCAAGTCCCCTCAAAGCCGTCAACATGATTCAAGAAACCGTAATGACACGCTTGCAAACAAACCATTCCACAGGTGGGTTTAGAACCCGAGATCAGGGAGTCACAAAACTCCAGAAAACTCCGTGAAAACTTACATTTGTGGTCACAGAGGTGCCTATGCTAACCTTCCTATGGTGTAGAAATATACCTAGTTGGATGAATCTTATTGTAGCTAGCTGGCACAGTGGCTAACGCGTCGGTCTGGAGTTTTATAACTCTCTGATTGCGGGTTCTAACCCCACCCGTAGTATGGTTTGTTAGCAATCTTGTCATCAGTGAAAGGGCCTCCATTACACCTAGCACCCCGAACTTACCTACCACATCCTCTCTAAAAGTTTCTCCTACTTTAGCATTTAGGTCCCCTACCACAATTACTCTCTCGCTTGGTTCAAAAGCTCCTACAAACTCGCTTAACATCTTCCAAAATCTCTATCTCTCGTCTAAACTCCTCTCTTCTCCAGGTACATAATTATCATGACCTGCTTTTCGCATCCGTCCTTATTTTAATCCACATAATCCTTGAATTTATACATTTATAGTCCCTCTTCTTCTTCCATAACTGATCCTTCAACATTATTGCTACCCCTTCCTTAGCGTTAACTCTCTCAGATACTCTTACTTAATCAAAATTTATTTCTCCCCACTGAAACTCACCTACCCTCTTCAGCTTTGTTTCGCTTAGGCCAGGACATCCAAATTCTTTTCATTCATAACATTAGCCATAATCTCTTTCCTATCATCCGCACTACATCCACGCACATTCAAGCATCCTAGTTTTATAAAGTTTTTCTTCTCTTTTTTAGTATTTTCTACAGTACAAGGGGTTACTAGCCCGTTGCTCCCGGCATTTTAGTCGCCTCATACAACACGCGGAGGAAAGATTCTTTTACACTTCCCCATGGAGAATAGAGGAAATAAAGAAGAACAAGAACTGTTAAGAAAAAGAAGATAAACCTAGATGTGCGTATGTATATATATGCACGTGCATGCCTGTGTAGTGTGACCTAAGTGTAAGAAGTATGAGACAGAAATGAAGGACACCAGCAATCCTACCATCATGTAAAACAGTCACAGGTTTCTGTTTCACACTCACTCGGCAGGACGGTAGTACCTCCCTGGGTGGTTGCTGTCTACCACCCTACCTACTACCTGTATGTATGTATGTATATATATATATATATATATATATATATATATATATATATATATATATATATATATATATATATATATATATATATATATGCAATAAGATCACAGTAAACAGGTGATTTCAGAATATGCAAAACAACCACTCTGAAAGAATAGAGAAATTTCAAGCGCTTTCGTGACTACTCACATTATCAAGATAGTTCCTTGATAATGTGAGTAGTCACGAAAGCGCTTGGAATTTCTCTATTCTTTCAGAGTGGTTGTTTTGCATATATATATATATATATATATATATATATATATATATATATATATATATATATATATATATATATATATATATATATATATATATATATATATATATATATATATATATATATATATATATATTTTTTTTTTTATATATATATATATATATATATATATATATTTTTTTTTTCAACAAGTTGGCCGTCTCCCACCAAATATTTAAATTTCCGATACCAGCTTGAAGCTTGTTGCAGAAGGCAGTTTGCGGACGTCCAGCCTACCTTTCAACCCGTCTCCGTGGCGCTTGCTGACACTCCATTACTCGTTAACCAGCCTTCTCATATTCACGATCCCATCATGACCCTTATCTGTGGATAATATGTCACGATCTCGGATATCCTGCCATTCTGAGAGACAACGCAGCTCTTTCCAGAATAATGAGTCTTCCAGTATATTACTGCTCTTTCAACGATATCGCTCTCTTTCTTATATTTTAATGATTCTTACAAGACTACTGTTTCCTCTTCACAAACATGAACATTATTACAAGAATACATCCTTCCCTTACATGTAATATGACTAACACAACATCAATTTTCATTATATCTAACATATTACTGCTACTTTAAGAACATCGTTACACCTTCTACCATAATAAAATCCCTCCACGACTATCACGTAGCCTTCTCGACTACTGCTCTTAAGAACTTCGAACGATGGACATGATGCCAGCTAACTGCTGAGATATTCAAATTCCATAATGGCTGGGGTTTACCATTGTCTCAGCTTCCTAGTACAGTGTTTACTTCTGCCTAAGAAAACTTAGTATATGATTGGACTGCTTTTGACTGTTAACTACCCTCCCTACCTATTTTGTTTCCTTCATACCTCACATTATTATTATTCTTTATTGGTAAAGCACCTGTATGTGCCCCAAGACTTCGAATAGTGTACCTGGCTAGAGTCCATTTCCTATAGGCCTCCAGTCTCAGACATGTGGCTCCGAATCCCTGGCATACGTATATAGCCTCAATCTAGAGCATGTTTATAATCTAATCCCAGACATACGTAGCTCCTATTCGCAGACATACGAAGCCTTCAGTCTCTGACATGCATGGCATCCAGTCACCTGAAAGTATTCATACCAGTTTCTTTCTGTCGTGCTGCCCAGTTCATAGCAGTACCCTGCAAATATAGCCTCAGTCACCGGAATACACGTGGTTCCCTGGTTCCGGTATTTGTGACATGCAGTCCCCGATACATGTTGCCACTAGTCCCTAGCAGTCATGGACTCTAGCTCTATACATTCTTAGCCCCCAGTACCCGGCACGAGTGTTTCTAAGTCACCGGAACATATACCTCATTCCCTGGTATACGTGGCCCTCAGCGGTCCCCACAAAAGGATAATGAAAGAAATCTCCTCGACTCTGCTCTCCTCCATAAAACACCCATTATAAATCAAATCTAAGGTATTAAATGCTCTTTCCATTTCCTCATTCTGTGTGAGTGAATAAGTTATTTTTCCATATTCGTTCCAATAATGTCTGCGTCTGCCGTCAGACTATTAGCTACATGCATATAAATGATATACAATACCGACAAGATGAATAATTAGATATATGTGTAACATCTGGGTATCTTTAATTTGTAGACGTTTTGCTTTCTAATGGCTTTATCAGCACAAATTAAAGATACCCAGATGTTTCACATGGTACTGCATATCATTCATAAATAATTTGTCATATACAGCAACATCACGGAATCTTGGTAGCCAGGACATCTTCACATCCTACTTGCCTGCTCCTGGCCCATCCCTTGGGTAAGACCTACTTCCACTTTGGAATCCCGCCTTCCTACCTTCATGGAGTCTACTTGGAGGGTGTTCCGGGGATCAACGCCCCCGCGGCCAGGTCCACGACCAGGCCTCACGGTGGATCAGAGCCTGATTAAACAGGATGTTACTGCTGGTCGCACGCAGTCCAGCATACGAACCACAGCCCGGTTGATCCAGCACCGTTTTTAAATATCTGTCCAGCTCCCTCTTGAAGGTAGCCAGGGGGTCTATTGGTAATTACCCTTATGCCTGGTGGGAGGCTGTTGAACAGTCTTGGGCCCCGGATACTTACTGTGTTTTCACTTAGTGTACCAATGGAGCCCCTACTTGTCAGTGGGGGTATTTTGCACTGCCTGCCCAGTCTTTTGCTTTCGTAAAGAGTGATTTTTGTGTCTAGATTAGGGACCATTTCTTTTAGAATTTTCCAAGTGAAGATTATGATATATCTATATCACCTTCGTTCCAAGCACAAGTTAAGTGCTTCCAAGCTTTCCCAGTAGTTAAGCTATTTGACAGAACTTATATGTACAGTGAAGGTTCTCTTTACATTCTCTTGATCTGCAAATTCACCTGCTTTGAATGGAGATGTTAATGTACAGCGTTATCCAGCCTTCAGAGAATCAGTGATTTAAAAAGGATCATCACTCGCTTGGCATCTCCTGTTTTGACCGTTCTCATTATCCTTCCTATCATTTTCTTCACAGTTGTGATCGTGACACTGTTGTGATCCTTGAAATTGAGATCCTCAGATATTACTACTCCCGGGTCCCTCACATTATTTTTTCGCTTCATTGTATGATTTGAGTTTGTAGTATACTCAGTTCTAATTATCTTCTTCAGTTTTCCATAACGGAATAGTTGGAATTTGTCTTCATTGAACATGTTTTCCGTCGCCCATTGGAGGTTAACCGTGTCTTCAATAGATGATAGTCGCATACACATCCTAGTATCGCCTGCAAAGGATGGCGTCTCTATGTCTGATATGAGAATGAGGAAAAGGATGGAGGCGAGTACTGTGCCTTGTGGAAGAGCTTTTCACTATAGCAGCTTCCGATTTTACTTTGTGTTTGACTGGTTAGAAAGTTGAAGATCCAAATACTCACTGTGCCAGTTATCCATTTAGCAAGCATTTTGTGCGCTACTACACCATGATCACGCTTGTCAGTAACTTTTACAAAGTTTGTGTATATTACATCTGCATTCTGTTTTTCTTCTTGTGCATTCAAGACTATATCATAGTGACCCAGTAGTTGAGAGAGGCACGAGCGACACGCTCTAAACACATGTTGCCCTGGATTTTGCAGTTTTTGGGAATGCAAGTGGTTTGCAGTCATACTTCTTAGTACTAATTCAAAGATTTTTATGTGTGACGTTCTTAACTAATGCTTTTGCTGCCACCTTTATGGAGTGTGGCTATATCCGTTGTTTTAAGTGACTGTGGAATTTTACCCAAGTCTGAGCTCCTTCTCCATAGTATACTTAGGGCACACGAAAGAGGTTTCTTGCAGTTTTTAATGAACAAACATTTCCACGAGTCTGCGCCTGGGGCTGAGTGCATGGGCATGTTGTCAAATGGCTTCCTAAAAGTCTATTGGATTTAGGGTAATGTCAGAAATTTGGCATACATTGGAGTCTTGAGGCTTATTCATGAAAAAATCATTTGGATTTTCGATCTTTAGACTGAGTAGTGGTTTGATGAACACAGAGTCGTATTGGGATTTTAGTATCTCACTCATTTCTTTGTTGTCATCTGCGTAAGTCCCATCATGTCTGGGCAGGATCCCGATAATAGATGTGGTTTTTGCCTTTTTTTTTTGCACATGAAAAGAAATATTTCGAATTTCTTACAATTTCACTAAGCACTTTTAGCTCCTCCTGTCTCTCCTGGATCATGCATAAATCCTTTAACTTAAGTTCGATACTTTCCACTTCCCTGGTAGGCGCTTCCTTCCGTGTGTCAGATAATCTAGAACTCTTAAGGAGCTCAGTGATTCTTCGTCGTCTTCTGTACAGGGAGCGTCTTTCTCTCACCAGTTTACTTTTCTTCTTTCTTAAGGGAATATGCCTTGAACATACTTCAGCTGCCAGGAAGTTTATTCTTTCAAGGCACTCGTTTGGATCCATGTTATTTAAGATATCTTCCCAACAAGTTTCATTTATGACATGGTTCACCTGATCCCATTTTTTGTATGTTCATGTTGTTGAAATTGTATTTGGTGAAGACACCTCCACAGCTACGTGCATTTTGCTGGTCAGGATCCCTGTGCATGTTAGTCTGAACTTCGATTACATTGTGAACGGAATTAGTTGTTTTTGATATTATGTTTCTTACCAGGTTCTCATTATTTGTGAAGATAAAGTCAAGTGTGTTTTCCAGTCTTTAGTAGCTCATGTGTGTGTGGCCTTTCATCTGCACTACTTCCAGGGATTGTTTCATTTACAACATTATTTGCTACATTCTTCCATTTTGTAAGCCACAGGTTGAAATCACCAAGCAGTAAGATGTTTGGGGAAGGAGCTGGAAGGTTTTCCAGACAGTATCAATTTTCAGTAACTGTTCCTTGAACTGTTGGGAGGTTGCATCTGGTGGCTTATATACAACCACAATGACTAGGTTTTGGTTCTCGATCTTTATTGTTAGAACTTCAACTACATTTGTGGTGTTCAGCATCTCTATGCAGATGAGTGACTCTTTGACATACAGGCCAACCCCCCCCCCTTGTTGCCTGTTCTTTCTGTCGCATCTAAAATGGTTGTACCCATTTATCTATATGTCGTTATCAAAGTGATGTTTTGTGTGGGTCTATGTGAAGGCTGCGAATATAGCATTAGACTCCTCCAGAAGCCCACTGATAAAAGGTATTTTGTTGTTGGTGGATGGCTTAAGGTCCTGTATATTAGCAAATATAAAGAAGGTAGTATTCTGTGTTTGTTGGGGAGATTTTGTTGTTGGCATCAGTAGTTGTGGTTCTGGAGTTCCACGGGGGGCCACTGGCTGTTCCTCCAGTCCAACAAGACTCCTAGGTGACGGACTATTTTTATTTCCTTCTATTTTCATTCGTCATATCCTACCATTAAAAAAATCACTTGGAGTGGGGTTATCGTAACTACTATTGTTTGTCTTATGGGGGTCTGTACCTCCTGGACCCCGGACAAAGCGTGTGTCTGTTACGCCTCCCTCATCTGATACCAGTATATAGGAGCTAGTCTTCCTGTGCTTCAGATTCTTCAAGGCTACGGTAATTATCACTTGCTCCGAGGCTGAGGGACTGATTATCTTGTCTTTTGCATATACTTCTAGTCTTCATATTGTCTTTATATTGTACACAAATAACCCACACATAGAAGAGAGGAGCTTACGACGACGTTTCGGTCCGACTTGGACCATTTACATCAAGCTTACTTTCCGCCAGACTAACACTCTTCGCACTAATCTCGTTCATACCTCTCCTCCCTCTACAGATGTTCCTGGTGTCTACTCTATTTCTTGCTCCTCCTGTCCTCTTCAGTACTTTGGAGAAACTGGTCGATCTCTTTCTGACAGACTTAGGGAGCACAAAAATAGTGTTAGGCTTGCCGACACTAACAACGCTCTGTTCTGTCACGTCAGAGATCACAGCCACCCTGTTGACTGGTCTTCTGCTAAAACTGTCTTCCCTACTTCCAACTTTAACAGTCGCCGTCTAGTTGAATCCTCTCTAATACACAACTTTGCTTGTATGAATCTTAGTCCTGGCTTTGTCTCTGTAGATGCCTTCCTCTCCCACTACATTGTAAAATGCTCCAAACTTCAGAACACCCGTGACTTAGCCTGATTCCTCCTTTTTTCTTCTTCTCCCTCTTCCCCTTTCCTCTTTCCGTTTTTCTCCTCTGGGTTGTCTTTCTTCTGTCTCGTGTTTCTGTTCCTTCATTATTTATTTCATCACTTCCCCTTCCCCCCACCTCTGTGTACTTGCTCTCCCTCTGTGGGCACCCAGCTCCCTTGCAGTGGTCCCCTTTCTTTGCATTTGACTGGCTCGTCCTCCTTATTCCCCACTACTACTACTACTACTACCACTGCTACTATTACTACTACCACTACTACTACTACTTCTACTACTACCACTACTACTACCACTACTACTACCACACTACTACTACTACCACCACCACCACCACCACTACCTCTTCCTGCCTATATATACCCGTCCTGCTCTACCTCTACGTCGTCGTAAGCTCCTCTCTTCTATGTGCGGGTTATTTGTGTATCGTTCCAGTCACGGTATTGTGCCTTTTTTTTGTTCTTTATATTGTGTTGATAAAGCAACTGATGTTACCCAGATGTTGGACATGATAAGTCTAATTCTTTATATTTTCCCCATTACTAATCTCTCCAGCCAGTGGTGGGCAATGACCAACAGCGCTAAATGACCTTGACAAAGTTACCTCTAATCACTATTGAAAGAAAGGTCCAATCATGGTACATCCAATTTTGATAGTCATCAACTCTAAATAATTTTCTCATTTCTTAAACTGAGCTCGTGTGTTTTATTCGCTGTGATGTCTATAGTCTTCAGTCAGATTATCTTTCTTTTCTCCTCATCACATGTCTTGCATTCCTCAATGTTTACCATAAGCACAGTGACCTACCCAAATGTTTTTACGGAGAAAAAACTTTAAGCTTCTTGACATTAAATGATCTGAAGCAAGTTTTTTACTAATCAAAACATGTTCCAGATCAACTCGCAAATTCTATACCTTCTACTTATCACTTATCAAATAAGTTGCTTACATGAGTGTTTAATGTAGTGATTTTAAACCTTTTTCAGTGACGGCGCCTCAAGTTTTATATCATATTCTGTGGCATCCCTAGTTAATTATCTATTAGGACCCCTTCCCAAGAGTACTTAATCTTAATAATAATAATAATAATAATAATAATAATAATAATAATACTAATAATAATAATAATAATAATAATAATAATAATAATAATAATAATAATAATAATAATAATAATAATAATAATAATAATGAGAAGAAGAATAAATAATAATAATAATAATAATAATAATAATAATAATAATAATAATAATAATAATAATAATAATAATAATAATAATAATAATAATAAATATACAAGCGCATAAAACACACATATAAAATATAAAATATACAAACCTGTTAGTGTATTACACATTATAGATCACAATGAAATAAACAAAACAAACAGAAACTATTTTGTCTCCTGTAATTTTTGTTAGTGAAATACCTAGACCGGGTGTGATTAACATATCAACTTTTGATATTAAGTGGAAAATTGAAGACAGCCTCATTTCTTCCTCGACCGAGTGTAGCCTTTCCCTCTTGTTAATTTTTATGTTTGTGAGCATAGGAAATCCTAACTTACACAGGTAAAATGTGGAAAAGTGCATGATAATTACCAGAGTTTTTATAGCAACTTGGGGATAGTCATTCTTAATCTCTATCCAGAATTCGTCCAGATGCACTTCCTTATGCTTTAATTTCAGACTGATATCATTACGTATTTCAGTTAATTAGTCTTTTGTGAGACTGAACTTATACGGTCTTGATACTGATGCAATATATGGGTTTCTCAACCAGTCATAGTCTTCCATACTTAAGTTCGTGAAATAGTACTGGAATTCTTTCTGTATGCACTTCAAGATGTTCAAAAAACAGTGGCATGATCCCTTTATTCCTTGTTGCAGCAACTTGTCTGGGTTGCTCTACGTTGTTAAACATTTACGTATAACAATCAAAGTAAAGTCTTCTTGAATGCAGGTTGCAGCATTAAAGTTGGAAAAGCGAACCTCAGCCGGCATATGAATGATGTCCAGGCCAAAAATATTTCCTCTGGTCCATCTGAACTTTCCAAGCAAACCAGACAAGTTGGAATTGTGCCTTGCAGTTTTCCAGGAAGACAGATGGCGAGGGTTGCCAGGTGGAGTGAAGTGCTTGGGAGGAAACAAGTGGCCGTGGTGACGGACATTTCATGGTGAGCTGCCACCAAGTCACCAACACTGATATCACTCAGAAACTTTTGATTGAGAGCATGAACAGCAAGCAGCAGCAGCCGCAGCCTTACACCCACCCACACACACGCACATACGCACGCACACACACGCACATACGCACGCACACACACACATGTGGTGCTGGAAAACCTCATGCACCAACATGTTATGGACACTACCAGAGTGAGAGGGGAGGATGAACCAGCAAGATTGGACCTTGTGTTCACCCTGGGCAGTTCAGACATTGAGGACATCACATACGAGAGTCCCCTAGGAGCTAGTGACCACGTGGTTCTGTGCTGTGAATACATAGTAGAGTTGCAAGTGGAGAGAGTAACAGGAGTTGAATGGGAAAAGCCAGACTATAAAAGAGGGGACTACATAGGGTTGGGGAACTTCCTGCAGGAGGTTCCGTGGGACAGAGAACTGGCAGGAAAGCCAGTAAATGAAATGATGGAATATGTAACAACAAAATGCAAGGAGGAAGTGGAAAGGTTTATTCCCAAGGGCAACAGAAACAATGGGAAGACCAGAACGAGCCCCTGGTTTACCCGACGGTGTAAGGAGGCAAAAACAAAGTGCAATAGAGAATGGAAAAAGTACAGAAGGCAGAGAACACATGAAAATAGGGAGATTAGTCGCAGAGCCAGGAACGAGTATGCACAGGTAAGGAGGGAGGCCCAGCGACAGTATGAAAATAACATAGCATCGAAAATCAAGACTGAACCGAAACTTTTGTATAGCCACATCAGGAGGAAGACAACAGTCAAAGACCAGGTGATCAGATTGAGGACAGAAGGTGGAGAACTCACAAGAAATGATCAGGAGGTATGTGAGGAGCTAAACAGGAGATTTAAGGAAGTTTTTACAGCAGAGACAGGAAGGGCTCTGGGAAGACAGCACAGAAGGGAACATCAAGAGGGAATATACCAACAAGTGCTGGATGACATACGAACAACCGAAGAGGTGGTGCAGAAGCTGCTAAGTGACCTTGATACCTCAAAGGCGATGGGACCGGACAACATCTCCCCGTGGGTCCTTAGAGAAGGAGCAGAGATGCTGTGTGTGCCCCTAACCACAATCTTCAACACATCCCTTGAAACTGGGCAACTACCTGAGAAATAGAAGACAGCAAATGTAGTCCCCATATTTAAGAAAGGAAACAGAAATAAGGCACTAAACTACAGACCTGTGTCTCTGACATGTATTGTGTGCAAAGTCATGGAGAAGATTATCAGGAGGAGAGTGGTGGAACACCTGGAATGGAGCAAGATTATAAATGAAAACCAGCATGGGTTCATGGAAGGCAAATCCTGTGTCACGAACTTTCTGGAGTTTTATGACAAGGTAACAGAAGTAAGACACGAGAGAGATGGGTGGGTTGATTGCATTTTCCTAGACTGCAGGAAGGCCTTTGACACAGTTCCCCACAAGAGATTAGTGCAGAAGCTGGAGAATCATCAGGCGCATATAACAGGGAGGGCACTGCAATGAATCAGGGAATACCTGACAGGGAGGCAACAACGAGTCATGGTACGTGAAGAGGTATCACAGTGGGCGCCTGTGACGAGCGGGGTCCCACAGGGGTCAGTTCTAGGACCAGTGCTATTTTTGATATATGCAAACGACATGATGGAAGGAATAGACTCTGAAGTGTCCCTATTCGCAGATGATGTGAAGCTGATGAGAAGAATTAAATCGGATGAGGATGAGGCAGGACTGCAAAGAGACCTGGACAGGCTGGCTTCTCGAATTCATCCCTGCCAAATGCAAAGTCATGAAGATTGGGGATGGGCAAAGAAGACCGCAGACAGAGTATAGGCTAGGTGGACAAAGACTACAGACCTCACTCAGGGAGAAAGACCTTGGGGTGACCATAACACCAAGCACGTCACCGGAGGCACACATCAACCAAATAACTGCTGCAGCATATGGGCGCCTGGCAAACCTGAGAATAGCGTTCCGATACCTTAACAAGGAATCGTTCAAGACACTGTACACTGTGTATGTTAGGCCCATACTGGAGTATGCAGCACCAGTCTGGAACCCACACCTGGTCAAGCACGTCAGGAAGTTAGAGAAAGTACAAAGGTTTGCAACAAGGCTAGTCCCAGAGCTCAGGGGAATATCGTACGAGGAAAGGTTGAGGGAAATCGGACTGACGATACTGGAGGACAGAAGGGTCAGGGAAGACATGATAACGACATACAAGATACTGCGGGGAATAGACAAGGTGGACAGAGATAGGATGTTCCAGAGAGGGGACACAGAAACAAGGGGTCACAACTGGAAGCTGAAGACTCAGACGAGTCACAGGGACGTTAGGAAGTATTTCTTCAGTCATAGAGTCGTCAGGAAGTGGAATAGCCTAGCAAGTGAAGTAGTGGAGGCAGGAACCATACATAGTTTTAAGTAGAGGTATGACAAAGCTCAGGAAGCAGAGAGGGAGAGGACCTAGTAGCGATCAGTGAAGAGGCGGGGCCAGGAGCTGAGTCTCGGCCCCTGCAACCACAATTAGGTGGGTACAATTAGGTGAGTACACACACACACACACACACACACACACAAACGGGTGTGTATACAAGACCGTTTACACACACATGAACCGTTGACACGTCTGTAAACTGACTAGCACAGACCCCTCACACACACACACACACACACACACACACACACACACACACACACACACACGCGCGCGCGCGCGCGCGCGCAGGGAATGAGTATAACACCGGGCACATCGCCTGAGGCGCACATCAACCTAATAACTGCTGCAGCATATGGGCGCTTATCAATCCTAAGAAAAGCATTCCGACATCGTTCAGGACCCTGTACACTGTGTATGTCAGGTCTATATTGGAGTATGCAGTACCAATTCGGAACCCACACCTAGCCATGTATGTAAGGAAATTAGAGAAAGTGCAAAGGTTTGCAACAAGACTAGTCCCGGAGCTAAGGGGCATGTCCTACGAGTAGAGGTTAAGGAAAATCGACCTGACGACACTGGAGGACAGGAGAGACAGGGGATATATGATAACGATGTATAAAATACTGAGAGGAATTGACAAGGTGAACAGAGACAGGATGTTCCAGAGATGGGACATAGCAACACGGGGTCACAGTTGGAAGTCGAAGAATTAGATGAATCACAGGGATGTCTGGAAGTATTTATTCAGCCACAGAGTTGTCAGGAAGTGGAATAGTCTGGGAAGTGATGTAGTGCCAGCAGGATCCATGCATAGCTTTGAGAAGAGGTATGATAAAGCTCGTTTAGCAGGAAGAGTGACCTAGTAGAGGCCAGTGAAGAGGTGGGGAAAGGAGCTGTCACTCGACCCATGCCACAACAACTAGGTGAGTACACAGACCACACACACTCTTCCCCCACTCGCCCCCTCACTCTACACTCCACCTCTCTCTCTCTCCCACTCACTCTCCCCCTTCTCTCCCCTGCTCCCTCTCGCTCGCTCTCTCTCTCTCTCTCTCCCTTCATCCTCCTCCGCTTTCTCTCTCCCTCCTCTCTTTCTTTCTTTCCCAGTATTTTCTCCCTCTCCTCTCCCTTTGCCTCTCCCCTTCCTCTCCCTCCCTCTATTCCCCTTTCTTTCCCCCTCCCCATCTCTCTCCCCCCATCGCCACTGTCTCCTCCTTCCCATCTCTCTCTCCTTCTCCCTACCTCCCTCCCCCTTTCCCTCCCTCTGTCCACCCTCCCCCACACACACACATCACCAACGACCACACAAAAATACCCAAGTTTTTCATTCCGTGGTAACTAAAAAAATATTTGTTGCCAGAGAGCAGGACGGAAAACCAGGGGATTAGAGGACGATTCTGGGAAGTAAGATTGCATAGCAGAACTCATGAAAAGGGAACAAGAGTGGGGAAGGAAGCTAGAAGAGCTTAGCAAGAAAATGGAGGAAAGGATAGCAGCACAGCTGGAAATGGGAGCTACAAGCTATAGCAGCAGAGGCTATGTTACAGGGCTTAGAAGAGGAACTGAAGAATCTGAAACAGTCTAAAGAACCGAAGAGCAGTACGGGCATAACATCAGAAACTGCTTCATCAGTCACAAATGAGAGTACTGTAGGGAGCAATGGAGTTAAGCTGTATGCAGAGGCTGTATCAGACCATCATGGAGCCCGGGAATAACGAGGAGCACACCAGGAACAAACGAAGGGACTGAAGACAACAATAGAGCTAAGTGATATGCAGAGGCCCTAACAGACCAAGATGGTGTCCAGGAAAAGCTGAGTAGAGAAAATGACAGGTCACAGGAACAAAAGATAGAGAAGAGATTGAAAAAAGGAGCGCACGATAGAGGCAAGTACATCGAATCAGGGGATACAAAGGGAATTGCAGTGGGAGAATGAAAGGGAGAGATCAGTCTTTGTTTATGGGCTCCAGGAAGTTGAAGGGGAAGCTTACGAGGCAAGAAGACAAAGTGAGAAAAAAGTGAATGAAAGTATCATGAAAACAATAGGAGAGGACGACATGACCAAGCTGATAAATTTCCTGAGAACAGGGGGGTTTACGAGACGAAGAAACCGGCCAGTCAAAGTGATTTTCGAGGCAGAATCAGCACAGACCGGATCCTGCAGGAGAAAGCATGATTAAGGGACATATCAAAGTACTGGAGGGTGTACCTCGACCATAGCAGATCACGAGAAGAAAGACAGAAACTGAGAGGGTGCAAAGATGCAAGGAGGAAAGAGAGGCAATGACAAAGATGGGTAGAAGAGCCCAGACTCATGAGGAGGAACAAATACATTCTCTCTCAGAACCGTCTACAGAAGGCCCTCAACCCCAATAATCCCATTACACCCAGACAATATAACCCACATGCTGTGCCCACTGCCCCCACCCCCCTCAGCACAGGAAAAGTCGGTCGATGGATCTATAATTTCCTCACTAACAGAACACAGAGAGTAGTCGTCAACAGAGTAAAGTCCGAGGCAGCTACGGTGAAAAGCTCTGTTCCACAAGGCACAGTACTCGCTCCCATCTTGTTCCTCATCCTCATATCCGACATAGACAAGGATGTCAGCCACAGCACCGTGTCTTCCTTTGCAGATGACACCCGAATCTGCATGACAGTGTCTTCCATTGCAGACACTGCAAGGCTCCAGGCGGACATCAACCAAATCTTTCAGTGGGCTGCAGAAAACAATATGAAGTTCAACGATGAGAAATTTCAATTACTCAGATATGGTAAACATGAGGAAATTAAATCTTCATCAGAGTACAAAACAAATTCTGGCCACAAAATAGAGCGAAACACCAACGTCAAAGACCTGGGAGTGATTATGTCGGAGGATCTCACCTTCAAGGACCATAACATTGTATCAATCGCATCTGCTAGAAAAATGACAGGATGGATAATGAGAACCTTCAAAACTAGGGAGGCCAAGCCCATGATGACACTCTTCAGGTCACTTGTTCTATCTAGGCTGGAATATTGCTGCACACTAACAGCACCTTTCAAGGCAGGTGAAATTGCTGACCTAGAAAATGTACAGAGAACTTTCATGGCGCGCATAACGGAGATAAAACACCTCAATTACTGGGAGCGCTTGAGGTTCCTAAACCTGTATTCCCTGGAACGCAGGAGGGAGAGATACATGATTTTATACACCTGGAAAATCCTAGAGGGACTAGTACCGAACTTGCACACGAAAATCACTCACTACGAAAGCAAAAGACTTGGCAGACGATGCATCATCCCCCCAATGAAAAGCAGGGGTGTCACTAGCACGTTAAGAGACCATACAATAAGTGTCAGGGGCCCGAGACTGTTCAACTGCCTCCCAGCACACATAAGGGGGATTACCAACAGACCCCTGGCAGTCTTCAAGCTGGCACTGGACAAGCACCTAAAGTCAGTTCCTGATCAGCCGGGCTGTGGCTCGTACGTTGGTTTGCGTGCAGCCAGCAGCAACAGCCTGGTTGATCAGGCTCTGATCCACCAGGAGGCCTGGTCACAGACCGGGCCGCGGGGGCGTTGACCCCCGGAACTCTCTCCAGGTAAACTCCAGGTTTGTTCTATAGACCTGGAAAAAACTTTTTGGGTTAGTCTCAGAATCCCTAGCAACTTTAATTTCATAGTCCCTTTTAGCTTTTCTTATCCCCTTTTTAATGTCCCTCTTAATGTCAATATACTGATTCATAAGATGACCCTTACCTCTTTTGATACGCCTATAAATTCCTTTCTTATGCCCTAGTAGATATTTGAGCCTATTATTCATCCATTTTGGGTCATTTCTATTTGATCTAATTTCTTTATATGGGATAAACGTTCTTTGAGCAGCATGTATAGTGTTCAGAAAACTGTCATATTGATATCTCACTTCGTTACCCCAGTCAACAGATGATAAGTGTTCTCTAAGCCCATCGTAATCTGCTAAGCGAAAATCTGGGACTGTTACTGAATTATCGCTACTATCGTACTTTTATTCAATGCTAAATGTAATTGATTTGTGGTCGCTAGCACCCAGTTCCTCTGAAATTTCTAAATTATTAACAAGGGATTCATTGTTTGCCAGAACTAAGTCAAGCAGGTTATTTCCCCTTGTAGGTTCTGTCACAAACTGCTTCAAAAAACAATCCTGAACTACTTCTAAGAAGTCGTATGATTCTAAATTCCCAGTCAAGAAATTCCAATCAATATGACTAAAGTTAAAGTCTCCTAGAATTACTACATTATTGTGCCTTGTGGCCTTAACAATTTCCTCCCATAGTAGTCTCCCTTGGTCCCTATCTAAGTTTGGGGGACGGTATATCACTCCTAAAATCAGTTTTTCATGCCCCTCTGAAAATTCTATCCAAACAGACTTCGTATGTGTTACTTCAGACTTAATACCCGTTTTTATGCAACAGTTCAAGCGATCTCGGACATACAATGCCACCCCACCCCCCTTCCCGATACTTCTATCTACTTGGAACAATTTAAAACCCTGAATATGACATTCCGCAGGGATGTCCCGACTTTTTGAATTAAACCATGTCTCAGTTAAGGCAAATACCTGTTACCTGCACTAGCAACTAATCTCAACTCGTCCATCTTATTCCTAGCACTACGGCAATTAGCATAATAAACATTGAAAGACTCTCCTTTCTCTTTACCCTTCCTGCTCATTTCTGTTTTTCTACTAAACCTATTACTGTCCTTATCACCCAAAGTCCCTGGCTTTTCAATATCTACCTCGTTCTGCTTATTACTAGTTCCCCTAGAACTCGTAATATTACTACACTGGGACTTCACTGTTTTCCTGCCAAAACCCATACCACTAACTATTCCTAGTTTAAAGTCCTAACAGCTCCCTCCACTGCAGTTGCCAGTGCTACCACCCCAGACCTAGATAAGTGAACCCCATCCCTGGCATACATGTCATTTCTGCCGTAGAAGAGGTCCCAGTTGTCAATGTATGTTACCGCATTTTCCTTACAGTATTTGCCAGCCAGCAATTGACACCAATTGCCCTGGACAACCATTCATTTCCAACTCCCCTCCTCGGCAAAATACCACATATGACAGGGTTCCCACCTTTACTCCTAATTATTTCTATTGCTGACCTATACCTGCTAATTAGGTCTTCACTCCTATGTCTGCCAACATCGTTGCCTCCAGCACTGAGACAGATAATAGGATTGCTCCCATTACCTCTCATGATGTCATCCAGACGGCTAACAATATCCTCCATCCCAGCCCCAGGAAAGCAAACTCTCTGTCTCCTACTCCTGTCCTTCAAGCAGAACGCCCTATCCATATACCTAACTTGGCTATCCCCAACAACAACAATATTCTTACCTTCCTTGGTGTCGTTCGTCGTGATGTTCCCAGTAGTCGACTCACATTCGTCGGGTAGCACTGAGAATATATTAGATGTTTCCACAACAGTTTCCACGGCAGTCTCTTTCTTCTTCATCGTTTCTATCTTTCCATTCGTCTTCTTGATCGTCAACTTCGTTCCCTGCTGTCTAGCCACTGACCAGTTTCCCTTCTTGACCTGAGGACTCAAAACAGGAGGACTACTACGAATCTTCTTGTTTTCCTCGGTCAGTCGCCGAATCTCCAACTTCGCTATCCTCAATTCTTCCTTAAGCTGTTGGTAAAGTTGCTCGATGGAGGGCATCTTGCTTCAATTCGTAGAGAGCGCGCAAACAGGTCTTCACAGAGCTAAGTACACGTCAACACGTTTCACTGTGTTTGTTTGGTATTAAATTATTGTAAATGTATCTAAAATATATTTAGTTGGATTAGGCTAAAATAAATTGTTCTTGTTTTAATAAGGTTAGGTAAGTTTTTTAAAATTCTTTTGGTGCAAAATTAAAAATTTTTACATTAACATTAATGAAAAATATATATCTTTAAACGTATAAGATAAAATTTTAGAAAGGACTTAATTTTAAATGAGTTCTTTCTAATTGACCATTTTTTCATATTCGGCACGACACATATATATATATATATATATATATATATATATATATATATATATATATATATATATATATATATATATATATATATATATATATATATATATATATATATATATATATATATATATATATATATATATATATATATATATATATATATTCTTGCTATTTTATCATTGGTTAGGTATATGCCAGTTAGCCGCTTTAGTGTTATTTATTTTTTTATGTGTAGAGTAGGATGTGGTTAGTGTATCAAACACTTTAGTTTGCAGTGTGGTTTGAGGAAGAATCTACAAGATATTTGCTGCTCTTTTCTCTGGGTTTGAGTATCTTTATCTCTGCGTAGGATAAGACTGATAGGAGAAGTGAGATGTGTGAAACTCGGGAGAGCACCTGGTGGTGAGCTGTTGGAATCACACTACCTGCAACTGCTATGCTCTAATGAGTCAGTCAAGGTGGTTGAGCTCTGTTGTTTCTTGCCTTAGGTCTCTAAATTTTTAAAAAATATAGTCTACAATGGTGGTTTTCGAGTATTATTATTATTGTATCTAATAGCTATAATATATTGTAGTCTTTTTGGTGTGGCTTATAATTGAACAAATTTTGACTGGGTTTTCATTTCCCCCATTAGTTGTTAATTTGTGGCTTTAGACCTGTTAATTTTGACTTGATAATTTTTATTACAATATCGACAATATAAATTGAATCTTATTAATTATTACATTGATGGGAGATATCCTTTATCATTTATATATATTTTTAATTTATATTTCCCATTCTAGACATAAATTGGTGGCAGTATTTGACTAGTAGTATAAATACATTCCATTCCATTGTTTCTCTAACCCATGACAGGAACGGGTCAAGTAACTTTGGGTGCATGAAACATTCCAGAGTTTTTGTATATTAACAATGAAAAATTGATGCCGATCTGATGGCGCCTATTTGTGTTAACAAAATTAAAACAAAAATTTGGAGGAAGAAAAAAAACATCAGGAATTCACTTAAATGTCCCCATTTGGACATACCTAAGAATTCTTTACTCCACTCACAAACATATCCCGTCTCATTAAAATTTTCCGTCACACAAGCATTTCCCACTTCGCTGAGAAAATGCTCCTCCACTTCCACATTAATAAACTCTTTTCCTCACGAAAGCATCGTTCACACCACTCACTACTACACCTCGCTCCATACATCAGAAACTCCTACCAACATTCACAGACCTTTCTCACTGTCCTCACCTTGCACACCAAAACAAAATATCAGTGAGTGTAACAGTTCAAAAATTACTGGGGTCTTAACAAGTTTTCTTTAACCAAATTTTCCGAAAAAAAAAGTTTTTTTTTTTTCAAGGGCCAGCTGCAGCAATTTTGGGGAAGCTCGGGTAAAGACAACTGGGAGTAGGCTGTAATTTGAAATTTTTTTTTTCTCTTCTTGGGGCTATATCCACGGATATTTTAAACACTTTGTTTGGTGGTGCTTTTCTGCGACAAAACTGTTCCTGATATTTTTTTTGGGTGAATTCCAGAATTTTCTGCCTGCTACGTGTAAGATTTTGTGCTTTGTAATTGTGATTACTAGTGTGGAAAATTGAATTTATCTGGATGTAACTCAAAATGTATATACCAGTAAATAACAAAGATAATTATTATTTATCAAAGTTACATAGACAAGTAGGAATTTGGGACACCTAGGTCACAAAAATGTCCCCCTTCGATACCTACAACTGTCATGTCCACAAGTTGCTCTAGACCTATAATTACAAATGAAATGTACATACACACCAGGAATTCTGGTACATATAAAAATTGGTGGACTGTATATTAAAATTAATGATACTCATACACATTTATATAACAGAAGGAGAAGATATCTTAATATCACTCACCAATTTGACTGGAGATTAATGTGTATCATACTCAAAAACCTCATTCTACAAATTTATGAAAATAATGCTGGCAAGAATTATAACACAAATTTAGATAGCTTATCTGAGGTTCCTGGAGCTGTCTTTTCCAGTCGTCTGATAACTCAAGTTATGCAGGAATGCACATCCAACAATTTCGGCTCCTATTTGAGAGGTGTCAGCCCAATTTAACCTCTAGAGCACGAAAATTCTTCCGATTATTCACTAATGTTTGTGTTGACTAGTTCCAACATGGCGAGTCTCCTCTGCGCAGGAGCAGAATTTCCCATTTTTTATAACATAAATTTTATTAAATACAGTATATCCATCTATTTATATATATAACTACTGTATTTCTGGAAAATATATACAGTATTTTCCACAACTAGTTGTGATTACCAGAGTTGTTCACTGTCATAATCAGTTGCGCAGGATTCAAGCACATCTTCCTGCAGAGATGGACGATTAGGTGAATAAAGTATTGGAGGCAGGCAAGGTACTAGAGAAAAGGTCTACTGCTACTAAACTAAAGTTTCGCAGCATTGGAGATCTCAAAAAGCTGAGGATAAATATAGAGGAGATGAAGTGAAGGAGGTGTGAGGTAAAGAAAAAACCAAATACAACAGGTAGGGAGACAGGAGGAAAGATGGAGGGGAAAAAAGTCCTTTGTGAAAATGCTCTTGGATAACCCTGAAGTGAAAGAGATGACATTGGTAGCAGCAGAGGATCCGACAAGACAATGGTATATAGAGGTAAAGACAATGGAAGGAAGATATGAGGAGCTAGCTGATTTTCCTTGACCTTCGGGAGGCTGAAGTACTGCTACTGACGAGGTATGGTCAGATGATGAAAAATATTGTGATATTGAACACACAGGTGGAAAGGTTGATGAGAGTGAGGTGGCAGATTTTCAAAGAACTGGGAAATACACAAGGGACGCAAGTACAGCTGGTCAAACTGTCCCTTGGATAAAGAACACAAAGGCACAGTGCCGTTAGTGGAACAATATGCAAATACCCCGCAAATAGGAGAAAGAAACTTTATGACGAGATTCGGTCCGACTTGGACCATTAACTAGCCACACTAATACTCTTCCACATTTCTTCCTCCTCTCTTTGTCCCGTCCCTGGCTTCATCTCGTATATATACTGGCTCCCTTACCTTAGTGTGTTAGTATGACTAGTTAATAGTCCCAAGTAAGACCGAAACATCGTCATAAAGTTTCCTTCTCCTATGTGCAGGTTATTTGTGTATAAAAACTTGGATCAGAAATAGCACGAGACTGACTCTTGAGACGCAAGCCATTGTTGCAGATGTTGGACAGATATTACATATGAATGCAACGACAGAGGGACACCAAGCTAAGCCCCAGCATGTGAGAGTTCTGCCTCACCGGGAACTCCATGCACTGACCCCATCAATCCCTCTAATTTCCCACCCAAACACTATAACTCAAAACCACCCATATCCTAACCCTATTTTTTACCCATATCAGTGTAGGATCCTTTCTCATAAACACTGCCATCCCTACCCCAACCCTTCTTCCATTTGTCCCCCAACTTTCACTGAATAGCAAGAGACCAAAGCAGGAATATAACATCAGGGCGATGGTGGACACGATAGTGCAGGTGGCAAGAAGAGCCCACACAAGCAATGGAAAACTATTGATCGTGGGAGACCTCCACCATAAAGAAAAAACGAAGAAAGTCTTGAGCCACACAGAGGACTGAAAACGTGGAGAGCTAAGTTGTTGAAGGTGACGACGGAAAACTGCACGAGGCAATATGTTAGGGATGCAACTAGAAAGAGAGGAGGTGAAGAACTAGCGAAGTTCGACCTTGTGTTTACCCTAAATAACTCTGATGTATGGAACATCAATTACGAAAGGCCTCTTGGTGCTTTCGACAATGCAGTACTAAGGTTCAAATACATTGTAGAAGTGAATATGGAAGGGAAACACAGGGAGTGAAGATGAGAGTATGCAGGCATAAGGCAATTCTTATGCAGAATGCCGTGGTCAAAGGAGCTAGACAGAAAGACATGGATGGAAGGATGGCACATGTAGACGGAAAATGCCTGGATACAGAGGAGGAATTCATATCCAGAGACAGAAATAAAGCATAAACAGTGAGACCATAGTTCACCCAGAGGTACAGAGAGGCAAACTCAAAAGAGCAAGAGTGTGGAAGAAATACAAGAAGCAAAGAACACATGAGAAAAGGGATGCAGTTATAAGAGTCAGAGGCAAATACTCATGAGAAAGAAGAGAGACTGATGATAATATATGAAACATATAGCATCGAAAAACAAATCTGACCGAAGTTATTATACAGCCACATAAGAAAAAAAACTGTGAAAGACCAGGTAACATGGCTAAAGAAAGAGAGTGGCTTTCCAAGAATTACCAGGACATCAGCGTGGAGCTGAATAATAAATTTTTTGAAGGTATTCTCAAAGAAATAAAAAATATTGCCAGAGTCAGAGAGGGAGAGTGCACCAACCATTACAAGACACGATACACACAACAGGAGAAGAGGTGAAAAAATATCATGCTAGCTTGATACCTCGAAGGCAATGGGATCAGACAACTTATTATCTCTCTGTGGATTCTGAGAGAGGGAGCAAAACTGTGTGAACCATTATTAGCGACCTTCAACAAACTAAATGAAACTGGGTAGCTGGTGGCAGTCTAGACAGCAGGTAACACTGCACTACAGGCCAGTCAGTGTCTCTGATATACATAGTATGTGGTTATGATGAAAATTGTCAGAAGTGCAGTGGAGCACCTGAAAAGGAGTGTATTCATAAACAACAGCAAACACGGTTCTAGAGATAGTAAATCCTGCTTCACAAATATGCTAAGTCAATGACAAGTTAACAAAATTAAGCAGATGAGACAGATAAAGTGGACTTCCTATTTTGGACCCCAAGAAGGCATTCCATATAGTGCCTCATAAGAGTGTTGTTAAATTAGACACATGTGCAACTCTTGGGTATCTTTATTGAGGAAACGTTTCGCCACACAGTGTCTTCATCAGTCCATACAAAGGATAAACTTGAAGAACAGGAGGAGAATGAGGTAATCAGTCCCTCAACCTTGAGTCGATGTGGTCAGTCCATTAATCTTGAATAGAATACGGCATATGAGCGGAGAAGCAGCTTATAAACCGTATTTGACACCACCTATGACTGCTGCACCTCTCCTGCCATACGGTTTATAAGCTGCTTCTCCGCTCATATGCCGTATTCTATTCAAGATTGATGGACTAACCACATCGACTCAAGGTTGAGGGACTGATTACCTCATTCTCCTCCTGTTCTTCAAGTTTACCCTTTGTATGGACTGATGAAGATACTGTGTGGCGAAACGTTTCCTCAATAAAGATACCCAAGAGTTGCACATGTGTCTAATTTAACAACGTGTAGGTTCTTTGAACCATTCATCTACATGCCTCATAAGAGACTGGGATAAATGCTAGAGAAGCAAACATGAATAACAGAGGAAGCATTATAGTGAATCAAGGAATAATAATAGGAAAGAAACAGCTAGTTATTGTCCTGGATGAACGGACGCGTGTGAAGAATAAGGCTGCACTAGAATTAGAACTTGGACTAGTACTGTTTCAAGCTCGTGTACGTAAACAATATGACAGAAGAAATCATTGTCAGGTGTCTCTGTTTGCATATGACGTAAAATTAATGCGGAGAATACAAACAGAAGCAGACCAGGAAAGACCACAAGTGGAAATGTACAAGCTGCAGGATTGGTCTGTCATGTGGCTAATTTAACCGCAGCATATAAAATATTATGGAAACTGAAGGACAAAGATTACCGAATACAGAGTACGGGGACAAAGGCCGTAAACCTCCCAGAATGAGAAGGACCTTCGGGTAAACATAGTTCCGAGCACTTCATCTGAAACATTTTTTCGATTTAATTAGAAAATGTAAGACTGACATATTTAAGGGTAATTCTCGGGAACCTCAACGAAGAGGCATTCACGACCCTGTAAGCAAGGTATAGTCTAGTTGCAAAATTTGCAATTAGACTAGTCCTAGAGGTGAGGGGGTTTGAGCTATGAAATGACGCTAGAAGTAATACTGACGATATTAGATAACAGAAGGGCCAGGGTGACATGACTATGACGTACAAAATACTGAGAGAAACTGACAGGGCGGATCTGAGAGTTTGGTCTCAGGTGCACAAGGGCACAGCTGGAAGTTTAAAACACAGATGAGTCAAAGAAATGTTATAAAATAATTCTTTAGCCTTAAACTGGTAAGGAATTAGAAAGACCTAGACAGCGAAGTGGTAGATGCGGGACCCTCGCGTAGTTTTAGGAATAAGTAGGAGAGGGCTTTGGCAAGCCAGGAGAGAGTGAATCCGGTAATGGCCAGCAGAAAGTTGGGGCCAGGAGCTGAGACTTGACTCCTTTAACTACAAACAGGTACGTAAAAGCAGTGTTGATCAAAACTAGAGTCGGTTACTATTAGAGTTGGACACTAGTGCTGATCAGTTTAAGTCACTACTAGAGTTGGTCACTGCTTCAGCTGGTCACTTCTAGAGCTGGTCACTACTAAAGCTGCTCAGTACTAGAGCTGGTCAACACTGCTTGTCACTACAAGAGCTGATAATTGCTTGTGATCATTAGTACAGCTGGTTACCGCTACAGCTGGTTAAAACTTGATTTGATTATTACTAGAGTTGGTAACTACCAAAGCTGGTCTCTAGTACAGCTTGTTGCTACTACGACTGGGCACTACTACATACGAACACTACTAGAGCCACTCATTACTAGAGTTACTCATAGCAAAAGTCAGTCACCACTAGCTCGTCTTACTAATAGACCCACTTTTGCAGTTAATTTATACAGTATTTCTTATTTACATGCATTTGTCTACTTAGGTTTGTCACTTATCCTTTCCCTTCAACATGTCTATTACTCTAATTCATTATATATTTATACTAATGTTGCCCCTCTGCCCTTCTATTTTCATTTTTCCCTCCCTCTTCTTCTCTCTCTTCACCTGGCCACCTTCTCTGAGAACAATCAGATCCTCATTAGCCCAGAGTGGTTCAGAGTGACTGCAAGAGACCGAACACCAGATTTTAAAGAAATGGTTTTGGACTTCATGCCGCAGGGAAAAACTCGAGGAGTTATGGAGAGCTCTCCTCTTTCTTCTTGGGTTCGTCTGCACATTTTTTTTTTCACCGGTTGAAGTGATTTTTTTTATTTCCTTGAATTTAGGACGCTAGGAGAGCATATTGATTTCGGTCCTTAGTTTTATAAGAGGTAATTCGTCTTACATTATATAAACAAAATTTTAGACATTTTGTGAGGTTTAGGTTCAGATTTAGATGGCTCATTTCTCTATTTGCTTTCCACTGTTCTTTCGAAAATGTAAATAAATCGGAAGTAGGCCGTAGAATTATGACTCATTATAATCGTAATTGTTAATGATTTATATTATTTTTTTCCCTGAAATTCACGATGATCATATTCCACTTTAATTTATTCACTCATAATCATGATCCAGAACCTTGTAATAACGTGAAATTGAGAATTAATATTGGAAAAGTATAGCATTCGTTATGATCAACAATGACTTACATTCCTTCTCTAGTGAGTTCATCTGTGTCGGGGAAATGACTTCATGTGTCACGTGATTTCGTGATGGTGAACGCTTAGTAAAAGTAACAATGTCTTCCGAGTTAAAGGAAGCCAGGAGAGAAATACTGTTTCTGAAGGAAGGAGATAAGAGGATTCAAAGAAGTCCTCCTGTATATAAGGCAGAGGTTAATGGAGAAAGCTGGTTTAGTGGTGGAGAGGAAAGGCTATAAACTGAGGATTAGAATGTCTGAAGCTCTGGAAACTTCTGCTACATTTCCTGTCCTCCAAGATTAATGAAAGATCAATGCTGGACGTCGAATGTAGCCCTAAACCAGGACTAATGAAGGGCGATCTAAGCAGCAACGAACAAAGACACGTTAAGGATATATGCTAATGAAAGACTGTTGATATTGTTGAGAACCCGCAGATTAAATTTATGGACAGTATAGGAAGAGGAAGCAAAAAAGATGTTTTCCTGGTGTAGGGATGAAGACAATGATGAAGACAGGTGTAGAAGTGAGAACTTGATAAACAGTTAATAGAGATAGACATAACTAGGATAAAGGGAAGGACCACTGAAAATGTGATATTTTGCCGAAAGAGTGATTGCCCAGGACAACGTGTTTAAATTGTTAGTTAGACAAACTGAAAGGACACTCCAGTTCGATTTATTGAACACTTGGTCCACTACTACAGTAGCTATAACATGTATTCCAAGAATGAGGTACATACATCTTGGGCAAGGGAAACTTGTTTTAGTAAACTATGTGAAGGAGGCAGTTGCTGCATTAAACTAGAGACAGATATTTGATGTTTGTGGGAATAATTCGAAAAAAATGCTCTATCTCGACTTCAGAAAAACACATCATCATCAACACACCTCCTCACAGAACCCAAAGAATGACCCTCCAACAAAGAATGCGACTCTTCATCCATAATGATAATTTCCAGAGATCAATGATCTTGAGTGACCTCCCAGATACAGAAGAATGGGTAGCACCAGAACCCTTCTATGTCCAATAAAACGACTCCACATACATCTAGCACATGCGTCTAACCATGTAACATCTACAAACCAGTAACTACAAGAAGCAGCCGACCTACATCAAGCTCCCTGCTACCATGATTTCCAGTCAACGCCCTGCAATCGTTAAAAAAAGGCAATTGCGAAAAAGTATACCCCTTGCCAACTCAGTGTCATGTAGTTATACATCTGCTACAACTGTGTGAAGCTGATGGGTAGAGCGTTATACCCCATTCAATGAATTTTATGAATTTATGAATAACACAACACACACACACACACACACACACACACACACGTATTAAAAAGCAACAAAGTGGTTAGGCCACTTACTTTTATTACCTCACCTCCCCTACCCCCACCTACCCTTTTCCCATATTTCCATCCTTACCATCCTTCTTCCTTCCCAATCTTACCAAAACTCTGGTCATAATTTGACTTCAAGTCTTTCTTATGTTCTTATTCCCTCATTTAAAAAACAGAATAAGTAGTATGCTCGTCTCTGCCGTCCCACCAGCTTGACGTTAATTTTAGATAAACAAATAGAGAATATTGTTATGACCAAGACAATTTATTTTTTGTTGGAAAATATTATCCAAATAACAGAAAACCAGCACAGATTCCAAAACAAAAAATCATGTCCGACTAAATTATTTGCACTGTATACACAACCTAGGACAAGGTTTCGAAAATTATATATATCTAGATTTCGAGTAAGCCTTTGAAAGAGAGCCCCATAGAAGATATGTTGATATAATGGTAAAGTAAACACAATTTATGCCTAGATAAATGACTATTTCACAGAGAGAAAACTGAGTGATACTCAGCGGAAGTGTCTTATAACGTTGGGAGTTCCCCAGGGGTCAGTTTATGGTCCAATCTTTTATGCAATGATCATAAATGATATCGAAGTAGGGATTAAGATAGCAAAGTTTGAGGATGAGATCAGAATGAGAAAGAATACAGCAACCTGGAGAGGCTAGCATTGTGGTCGGAGAGAGGGAAGTAATGTATTTCTGGAATAACAATCTCAAATATGTATATAGAATTTTTGACAATAGATAACTGAAATTTAAGAACCTTGGAGTAAAATGTAAGCAATGACCTGAAAAGTACCAAGTAATGCATCTCTGTGAGCCTACGAGCAGCACAGTTAACATATTTCTGGGTTTTATAGCTAAAAATATGGAGCACAAAACACTAGACACCATAATGACTAAAGTTCACTTAATGTACCACATCTGTAATATGTCAGTTGCGGTCTCCAAACTACAAATATATATATATTTATTTATATATATATATATATATATATATATATATATATATATATATATATTATATATATATATATATATGTGTGTGTGTGTGTATTATATATATATATATATATATATATTATATATATATATATATATATATATATATATATATATATATATATATATATATATATATATATATATATATATATATATATATATATATATATATATATATATATATATATATATATATATATATATATATATATATATATATATATATATATATATATATATATATATATATATATATATATATATATAAGAGGGGGTAAAGGAGGTTTTGTGGGCGAGGGGCTTGGACTTCCAGCAAGCGTGCATGAGCGTGTTAGATAGGAGTGAATGGAGACGAATGATACTTGGGACCTGACGATCTGTTGGAGTGTGAGCAGGGTAATATTTAGTGAAGGGATTCACCCTGCCTCGGTGGGAGACGGCCGACTTGTTGAAAAAAAAAAAAAAAAAAAAAAAAATTCAGGGAAACTGGTTATTTTCATATAGTCGGACTTGAGTCCTGGAAATGGGAAGTACAATGCCTGCACTTTAAAGGAGGGGTTTTGGGATATTGGCAGTTTTGGGGGGATATGTTGTGTATCTTTATACGTATATGCTTCTAAACTGTTGTGTTCTGAGCACCTCTGCAAAAGCAGTGATAATGTGTGAGTATGGTGAAAGTGTTGAATGATGATGAAAGTATTTTCTTTTCGGGGATTTTCTTTCTTTTTGGGTCACCCTGCCTCGGTGGGAGACAGCCGACTTGTTAAATATATATATATATATATATATATATATATATATATATATATATATATATATATATATATATATAATATATATATATATATATATATATATATATATATATATATATATATATATATATATATATATATATATATATATATATATATATATATATATATATATATATATATATATATATATATATATAGACATCTTTTAGAGGATACCAAGAAGAGCTACCAAGTTCCTACAATCCCTTCAAGAAGCTTTATAACGGCAAACTACTGTCAGCTCTCTAACTTTTCTCATGAGATAGACTACAATGAGATCTCATTCAAACCTTCAAGATATTGAATGAGAACTTGATTCATATTCTTAACAATTCATTACTAAACAGTGGAATGAAACTGCGAGGCAAAAGATGCAACACGGATGTATCGAAGCTTTTGCAGACAATTATAGCAGAATGGAACGAACTACCCGTTAAGGTTGTAGGTGCTGAGGCAATAAAGTCAGTAAAGAACCAACAGGACAAGCACCATGCATAAATAGGCAGCAGCGTATACAATATAATTCCAATGACAATCAGCCTACACCACACATTCTGTTATTTGGTATATCTAATGGGGAGACATTTCAATAGTTGCTTGAATTTTCAGTTTTTTTTTGTGTGTGTGTTTGTGTGTTACTCCAACTTTTCGTTTTAATTTCGCTCATAATACTGTAAGACCTCATCTGATCTAATTCAAATTTTCAAACTTTAATGGACAATTGGCATGTGCAGTGCCATATGATCAAAACTGCAAAACCCATTCCTAGCATTCTGAAATGTCCCTGAAAACTATCATAAGGCTCTCTTGCTTCACTTCAAATATTCAACATAATTGCCTCATAATTCGATGAGAGTGGAAAGTAGTTGCATATCTGCCAATTTAATGCGTAATGTAAATTTTTCTTCCTGTTAAATCATTAATTTCCAATTCTTCTGTTGAAATGAATTAAATATTTTTTTTGTGTGTGTGTGGTGTTAAGGTGTTGTTGGAGCAAATATTGTAGACTTCTGTATGATAACTGGAGAATGCCTTTTCTGGAAGGCTTTAAACTTTGGGTTTTGACGTAGTTTATGTCGTGTAAGTTTTAACGTGCCAATTCCTGAATCTATACACCTGTATCCCTTTCTATACTTGATTATCTAACATCACTGCTACCTCTTCTTTCGTTCTAATTCCCTCAGCAATACCCAAATGAATCCCATTCGCTCCATTCCGTGAAATTCTCCTTTCCTCTGCTTTGTGATATCTAAGAAAAATAAGAATTACAGAATTTACGTAAATCATTATATATTACAGTCATAGTCTCTTTATCCCGCAGTGAAATGGAACTAAAGTTTTGACCTAACATAAGAACATAAGAATGGAGGAACACTGCAGAAGGCCTACTGGCACATACAAGGCAGGTCCTTATCAAAACGACCTCTACCCAAAGTTACCCAAGAATTAACTCCCGTACCCAATGACATTAATCAAACCCAGCCCCTCCCACCTAATATAAGCGCATTGTCTGACTTCTTGGTTTAACAAACAGAGAACACACAAAAATTATTCCCAAGACCATAATCCCTAATATTATTACTTTAACTACCTCAAGCTCAATTTTTATTCCACATTGCACTACTTCACAGGATTTTTTTTTGTACACCGTTGAATCTTGTATGCAACAGATGGGACTCCTAAATGAACTGAATACATGTCAGAAAATATACCCATTAACTTTATGCATCTGAAGCGCTTGAATGAGTTAATGTTGACGACAGGATCGGTGGACTATGATTCTGCAGTAATGTCCTCGCTTAAATTGGAATCAGTGTTAGGTTCAGGCATATCAGTGAAGCAAACATCACAAAACTCTTTTGATTGTATATGTTGGTTACAATAGGTACTTTTGGTACCTCGGGAAGACGACAAGATGACTTAATCTCATAGGGGTTGAAAGGAGATAAGCATAACAGTTAGCACAGGGACGAAGTAGAGACGAAGTATGCTGAAGGCCCCAAAAAAAAGTTTTAGAAGTATTTCAGTAAAATTAAAAACAGATGGAGAAGGGAGTAGTAGTAGTAGTAGTAGTAGTAGAAGCAGCAGCAGTGGTAGTAGAAGCAGTAGTAACGGTAGTGGAATTAGTTGTGGTAGTTGAGTAGTTGTGCCTACTTGTCGGGCCTGGCGGCAGGGATACTCTTATGGCTCCCTCTTCAATGTGTCCACAATAACACGAAGGTATTCCCCTTCCTCCAGTCGCAGCAGAGGCTTATATCTCTCTAATATTACCAAATACCAAAACTCACCCTCTGCCTCTTCCTTGGATGTGCGTTTAACACGCAGTTACACTGATTGAATCAGCATATGTGCCAGAGCATTCAAAAATGGCTTCAGCTGCCGCACTATACTCCAATCTCGCGTTTTCATGCACAGATCGAGGACGGTGGATTGGGTTTACTCGATTTTGTCCCCACAATCCGCATGTAAAACCAAGGCAGCATTGCCAACCTTTGCAAATGGTGCCGTTAATAAAGGTTGTAGGTGCTGAGAACCCGCAAGTCAGGAGAAGGTTCAATATTGGGCCGGACCTGTCAAGATCATTAATTCCAAGGTATTTAACAGGAGTACGCTCTCCCTAACATGATATCAGAATTTACATAGCATTTATAATAGAGTTGTTCTCATGTCAACGTTTGATGGTCCACCCGTTAGCCATAGGATTTCAGGAGAAAAAAAAAACCAGTTTGGATGAGCTTTGTTGGTTTTCTTCTCAAGTGTAAACTGTACTGAGCGTTCGACTTTGTCTTTCTGACGGCGGCAACGTCAAATTTTCTTGGTGTAATGACGAGTAAATATAAACGTTCGCTTATGGAAACCTAGAGGGAAACCTGTAGATAAGTTGAGGAAGAGAGAGGTTTCGAATGAGAAACATCTGTTACTAACACATATTTAAGTGTGGCCAGTTTTCAATTTTCCGGTGATGAGGGAGGTCATGTCCCAGCTGGAGAGTTTCTTCAAGAAATTAACGAGTTTGATTTTGATAAATTTTATGGAGAAATCGCAGCCATCATCCCCAATAACAGGACGTCTGATATGTTAATATTTCGGTTTCGGTTGAGGAGGCCTCCGAAGTGTTTTAAATATGCTAAACTGATTCTACCCAAGAGATGATTAGCAAAATACTCAATATCATGTGAGGGTTATTGTCTATTTCGGAGGAATATGTCTTAATGGAATCCCAGAATTGTGGATCACTAGAAAACAGTACATTCTAGCTTCTTTGAGATTATTATGAATAGAGTGAAATAGTTTCTTTCCTTCGTTTGTTTATTTTAAAATGCTCCATATACTGTGGAGAGAAATCCTTTGTGTAAACAGGCGTAAGATGTCTGTGTCACGAGTGCCCACAAATTAACACTTACGAACCTCTCACTCCAAGAAAAGAGAAACATTTTACTGTTTCCACATCATAGCAAGTTTCATAAAAAAGTTCTCTGATTATTTACAACAACTCAAAACCATAAAACTTACGGATCTGGGATCCTAGTAAGATATTTTTTTCTGTGGAATATGCAGCGCCCCTCAAAGCAAGCATTCTAACTAAACACATGTTCAAACTAGTGGGCATTATTAGTTCTGCACATCTCTCACACTTAGAAGACCTTCTTTTAATACACTCGAAGCAACGACATAAGAAACGAGAAACTCAACAGCCTGAATATGACTTTCTTCTCACCAAAGTACCTACTTCACAAGTCACTGAACTCGTCAGCCGGAAAACTGATGATTCTTGATTTTCCTATCCCTGCCCGTGACTTATTTTTAGACCCCATTAAATTATCTATTAGTTTAAATTGCTTCTCCTTCTAAAATGCTCTCTACCAATAGACATTCAATTTAACTTTTAGTTCTCAGTAATGTATAGTCTAAGGCTCTCTAAGCAAACATATACGTGCAACTTTGTGAAGCTGAACGTATCGCTTCCATTATCTCTTCTTCCGTCGAATGGCTTCTCCTCGTGGGAGGAATAATTATCATCACACTATGCGGATTTGATTTCTGCGTCCTCGAATTTAGACTCAAACAATCTGAACATTAAATATATATTACACTTTTCGAGGAAGCCAATGGCGCGCATCTTTAGGCGGAGACACTGGTAATGTGCCACAAAACGTTGCCACAAAAAATACCACATGAGTTGCATTGGCGTCTTTTTACCTAACAATTTGTCGGTAATTCTATCATTATTACCAAGATTTTTATTTGTACAACGTATCACCCATAAAGACTGGGTTTTTTCAAGCATAAAGGAGATATGAGAGACAATATATTGGCCGGGGAGTGATGCTACTTGTGAATTGTCACGGGCTTAGATGTAAATGAAACTACTCGAGAGTGGATTTGTACATTGAAAGAGGCCTATTAACTAATGCTCACTATACGTTAAGGGACAGATAAAATAAACATTCCTACTTTTTTATAGTTCTAGTTAATTTAACAACTAATGATTCCAGGCATCGTCTCCTGAGTTCGACGTGTTTCTGCTATAAAAATTCATGCCTCCCACGTCTTTTCTTAAGTTTTTTACTCTGCAGTTTTGGCAAAGAGAGTCGGTTTAAGGTTTATATTACATCCACCAACCAATACGATCTTCTCAACTTGAAATCTCACCATAACGACAGGCGTAAACGTGGGTATTAATAGGTTTTCCTAAGAGCTCTTCATCCTTGCATTTGTGAATTTCATGAAGAAGAGTGCTTTTTCCTCTACCAAAATTTTTAACCATATTATCTCTTTTTATTTTAAGAGAGACTGCGAACAATGTACCCGTAACGTCATGAAATCGCTAAGATTTAACGTCACTGAAGAAATACGTAGGTTTCCCAAAAACTCTCTTGTCAAATACATCTCAAAAATCTCCAAAAGCAAATTGAACATAACCATTACTTCGAATACGACCAAAGACTTGGCCAGACAGAAACACCCATAACCAATATAACTCGATTTTTGCAGGAGGTTACACCATCCCATATAACAAAATAAATTTAGACGAAACATTCAAAGACTTCCACAAGTATATTACAGAAGACCAATAAGCCAGTAGTTCAGACATTCTAAACAACTTCTGAGCAATAATATCAGAGACTAAGCCTGATATTATCGGTCTTGTTTGTTAACCATGTTCCTAGTGATTGTGACTATTTTTTTATTAATGCCCGTCATAATTATTGCCGGTAATTGTTGAGATATCGACTTCCATGCAGACAGAATTATTATTATAATCAAGAAGGAGCGCTAAGCCACAAGGGCTATACAGTATGCAGACAGAAAATAGTTGTTAAAAATATTTCTTTCCTGCTCACTAACAGTAAGGTTTCCGGATCTACTCTTAAGAAGGGCCAACTTTCTACTTTTCTTTGTCCTTTATACGAGAAAAGAATGTTCCCGGTTTTTAGGGGGAAGGGGGGGGGGTTCTCTTGCAACTTTAATTTCATAGTTTCGTTTAACTTTTCTTATTCTTTTATTTAGTGTCTTTCAGTATGAAGATTATGATCCGTAAGATTATCCTCTCCTCTTCTGATGCAACTATAAACTCTTATTTGCGATTATTTTTATTTATTATTTTTTTTGCAGTTCTAAATTTAATTACTATGTCAACTCTTTCCATGTTTTACGATCAGCATTATCTGAATTCATGTGATATATATATAGTCTTTCAATAATGGTAGCCTCTTTCACCTTGAAACCCATGCAGAAGCACATTTTTATTTTCACATATCAGGAGGCGTCCAGAACACCTCAATTTTTTTCATAAATAACTAAGACAATTTTTCCCTATTAAAGTCAAACCGCATCTTTTTTTTAAGGTTATTCCCAGTAATGACAGATTAATACCTTGAGATCTTCAGAGGAATCTTGCGAAATTCAATTTATAGCGACACCAAATCATAATAGGGTGCCCTGAAGTAGACACACAATGTACTTCCAAACTGAGAGACTTTCAAGGTAACTGTGAAAGTGTTTGACTTGTTAGATCGAGACATAGAGGCAAATCACCTATCCACCACTGCTTTTTCAGCTTGAAGTGAATAGATACCTAATTATCAGTCGACACTTGTGAGAAAAACAAAAGGTGCAGATATGTCTTAACTAATTCCAGACTTAAAAATTAACCCAGGTAGAGAAAATGATTTGCATGTAAAAATAAAAATATATCTGGAGCTCATTTCCTAAACTACCTTGGATCAACAGTAGTAACACTTTCTATTAAAATAGGGGAAAGACAAACAACGGAAGACGTCAGTTTATATTGAGGTCTCAAGATACGTGTAAAAAGTTAGTGATAAAATGGGTTTTATAAACCAGAACGACCCACTCTCCATGCTACAGCATCCTACCTTACCCCATCACCATAAAAAATAAGTGGATCCTAACTGGAGAGCGAGAAAGGAAAGGTGTAAAAAATGATACGAAGGACAGTAGAGAAACTTGACACATAACGACAACCAATGTTTACGTTTTTTTACACAAATAACCCGCACATAAAAGAGAGAAGCTTACGACGACGTTTCGGTCTGACTTGGACCATTGGCAAAGTCATTGTATTGTTCCAGTCACGGTATTGTGCCTTTTTGTTATTTATTTACGTTTTTTTGTCTGGTATTGCTACGTCAGATTTCAAGAACAGTAAATGATGGGCCTAATCATTACTTACAATAACATTTGAAACTTAAAGTAAACTTTTCCAATTTACTATTTGGGAAAACACATCCGGTGAACGGCCATTGAAAAACATTTGCATATATAAGGAAAAGAGAGAGAGAGAGAGAGAGAGAGAGAGAGAGAGAGAGAGAGAGAGAGAGAGAGAGAGAGAGAGAGATGGATATATTTGAAATCCATATAATCTAGCGATCATAAAGGCAAAACCCCTAGACGAGTACACCCCAAATACGCTGGACTTTATTGTCCAGACTTAACGTACTGCATATTGCCGGGAGAGGGTGAGGGAGGATCGACAAACACAGTGCAGAGGAATAACAAAGGACTGCATATATTCAATGGAATAATATTTACTGACGTATTAAATGCCACATGCAAAATTCATGGGTGGTGTCTTGGTGATTAGTGTTTCAATGGAATAATACCAGCATCCTGATATACAATCTGTTCAACACTTCTACCATTTCATGTTTGTGTTGTTGGGGAGCTGTGATCCCCAATTCTGTAACATAAGTATCAGTGTTATGAGAGGTGAACCAGAGGGAATCTTACGAGAGGATTAGAAGCCTATGAAAGTGGTATGAAATATATACAGTATCAATGGAAATCAACGGTGGTAATTGTTCTAGCAAAACAGGCATGATATTCACGTGAAAAATAACCCATATTTTGTGCGAGGATTGCCATTGTGTCCCAATAGAGACGGATAGTCCAAATGCATTATAGTATACACCACCTGATTATTTCTCGGACACTAGTTAATTCAACTTCTAAATAATTATCCAGAAAAAGAGTTCTTCGTGTTTCTTTTCCGGTCAGTGAGTGTTAGTGTTAGCTCGCTGGAAAATGCATACAAATATTGTACTTTATTGAAATACAGCATTTTCTCAGCCTATAGGCAAGCAAACAACGACTACTGGAAGTTGGATGGATTATTTAGGTAATCAGACGAAGACTACTGGATGTTGGATGGATTATTTACGTAATCAGACGAAGACTACTGGACGATGGATGGATTATTTAGGTAATCAGACGAAGACTACTGGACGTTGGATGGATTATTTAGGTAATCAGACGAAGACTACTGGATGTTGGATGGATTATTTAGGTAATCAGACGAAGACTACTGGAAGTTGGATGGATTATTTAGGCAATCAGACGAAGACTACTGGATGTTGGATGGATTATTTACGTAATCAGACGAAGACTACTGGACGATGGATGGATTATTTAGGTAATCAGACGAAGACTACTGGACGTTGGATGGATTATTTAGGTAATCAGACGAAGACTACTGGATGTTGGATGGATTATTTAGGTAATCAGACGAAGACTACTGGAAGTTGGATGGATTATTTAGGTAATCAGACGAAGACTACTGGATGTTGGATGGATTATTTAGGTAATCAGACGAAGACTACTGGACGTTGGATGGATTATTTAGGTAATCAGACGAAGACTACTGGATGTTGGAAGGATTATTTAGGTAATCAGACGAAGACTACTGGATGTTGGATGGATTATTTACGTAATCAGACGAAGACTACTGGACGTTGGATGGATTATTTAGGTAATCAGACGAAGACTACTGGATGTTGGATGGATTATTTAGGTAATCAGACGAAGACTACTGGATGTTGGATGGATTATTTACGTAATCAGACGAAGACTACTGGACGTTGGATGGATTATTTAGGTAATCAGACGAAGACTACTGGATGTTGGATGGATTATTTAGGTAATCAGACGAAGACTACTGGATGTTGGATGGATTATTACTAGGTACACATAGTTTAACCACCAGTGAAAAGACTTATGACTATCAGTGGATATACTTATAGAATGACAATCAGTATTAATGCACATCCAGACCAGCAGCAAGTACATACACATGGACATCAGTCAGTACACGCCACGCACCATATATATATATATATATATATATATATATATATATATATATATATATATATATATAGGTGTGTGTGTGTGTGTGTGTGTGTGTGTGTGTGTGTGTGTGTGTGTGTGTGTGTGTGTGTGTGTGTGTGTGTGTGTGTGTGTGTGTGTGTGTGTGTATGTGTATGTGTGTGTACTCACCTAGTTGTACTCACCTAGTTGAGGTTGCGGGGGTCGAGTCCGAGCTCCTGGCCCCGCCTCTTCACTGATCGCTGTGTGTGTGTGTGTGTGTGTGTGTGTCTATGTGTGTGTGTGTGTGTGTGTGTGTGTGTGTGTGTGTGTGTGTGTGTGTGTGTGTGTGTGTGTGTGTGTCGTGGCGAATTAGTAAAAATTGGTCACTTAGCAAGAACTCGATTAAAATTAAGTCTTTCCAAAAATTTCTCTTATACGTTTAAAAATATATTTTTCATTTATGTTAATGTAAACATTAATAACTTTGTACCAAAAAGAACCTTAAAAAACTTACCTAACCTTATTATAACAAACCCAATTTAATTTTGCCTAATCCAACTATATATATTTTAAAAGGTTTACAATAATTTGATAATAAACAAATGCCATGATATATATTTTTTCGTTAGGTTCAGAATGATTTTGCGAAACTACTACATACACAAATTCTCGCTTGCCTGATTTATTCGGCAAGATGAGCGTTGCTATTGAAGCCAAAATCGCAAGTTTCACACACACACACACACACACACACACACACACACACACACACACTATATATATATATATATCTATATATATATATATATATATATATATATATATATATATATATATATATATATATATATATATATATATATATATATATATATACAAATATGCACTCGCATGCACACGCATCTATATATTCATATTTTGCTTTATTGGATTTTTTTGTGACAGTCCCGCATTATTCTTTTTTGAATTCATGGTGGTAGAGATTGCTCGACTAATGGGATACTGGACGACCTCTCTTGAATAGTGTAGCGTCCACTGTACTGTAGATCTCGTTATTATAAATTCGTAGAACAAAGACATAGAGAAAAATGAGAATCGATGAGTAAACATAGTGGTGGAAGCTAGGAACTTACCTAGCTGGAAAGCCACGAGTGTGACATGAATTTGAGATGAGGAGTTTGGGTAAGTACTGCGAGTTCCGCACAGGCGAAACTTTTTCTTCTTTTCTTTCTCCACTTTTTTTTTCCACTCTGATCCCGCTTGATTTAGTTTCTTTTTCTTTGTCTTATCTACCTTTTTTTTTTTTCTAAAATGTTGGATGGGGAAGGGATGAGGAGGTTGGCGGAAGAATAGGAAGTTGGGAAATCAGATGTGAGATTAGGATTATTTTGTTGTTAGAGGGTCTGGGCTGCTCCGGGCAAAAGGTGTGGGAGGATACCATGAAGATGTTAGTTTGCCTGTTAGGTCTTATTGGGGAAGGAGTGTGAGTTGAGTGTGTGGCAAAGGTAATCTTATCATTTTTGTGTGAGTCAAGATATGATTTGTTGGAATTTTTAACTCAAGATAACCCTAGAAAACTATTGTGTCATCGAGTACTCTCTCTCTTATTTCCATTGGGATCGTTTAATCTTGTCCCCCAGGATGCGACCCCATACCAGTCGACTAACACCCAGGGGTTAGGGACAGGGACAACAGGTATAAGGACTCTTACCCAACATTTCCACCTATGCTGGGGATTGAGGAGTTTGTTGGAGGGACGTAGCAAGTTGACGTTAAAATAGGAAGAGAAGTTAAGAATATGTATGGGAAGGAAGGAAGGAACTGGTAGGGGAAGAAGGATATGTATGGATGTAACTGAGGTAAAAAATAATGGTAGCCTGGGCGAAAAAAAAAGAAGTATCGGATGGAGAGAGAAATATATAACAGGAAATAGCGGTGGGAATAGATGCTATGAAAAGAGGAATGGACCAATGGAGGTAAAGAGGAGGATTGTGAGAGTTAATTATTCGCTTCGAGTAAGTAGAGTGATGGTAGGTGGAGGTTATGCACTAGGTGCGTGGAGATTCTGAACACATCTGGAAAGAAGGTCACAGAGCTCAGGTTGGGAGTTATGTAGAAAGTAAGGTGGATATAAAGAATTTTACAGGAATATAGAAACGTAAGTTAGACAATTAAAATGAGAAAGGGCGATAGAGTTATGAAGGGCCAGAGTTGGTCTACATCAGCAGGGAAAACGAACGAGATTTTTATCAGTTTTTTTACTTTTCATCGAAGCGACTTCATTCATACATGTCTCTTATCTGTCATAATAACTTGACACCATCATTATATCGTCATCCAGGAGTTAAAAGTAACTCCATATATGAGTAACATTATTTTCATGGGAAAAATACAATAACTTATCTATATTCACAATAGTAAGCGAGTCCCAATCGATGTATCGTAGGCAGTCACATCGTCACCCCAAACTCTACATTTTCTGTAGTAAAAATCTCCTGTAAAAAACACAAAAAAAAAACACATCGTCAAGTCGTGAGTGGTTAGTCCATAGAGTAGTCGTATTATCTTATGTTACTGCCCTCAGGTGCAAGAGAGGTGCAGCAGTCGTAGGTGGTGTCACATTTGTTCAATGTGACACCACCTACGACTGCTGCACCTCTCCTGCCTACGGTTTATAAGCCCCTTCTCCGCACATATGCCGTATTCTATTCAAGATTGATGGACTGACCACATCGACTCAAGGTTAAGGGACTGATTACCTCATTCTCCTCCTGTTCTTCAAGATTCTCCTTTGTATGGACTGATGAAGCCACTGTGTGGCGAAACGTTTCCTCAATAAAGATACCCAAGAGTTGCACATGTGTCTAATTTATCAATGTACTAGTTATCTTACATGTTTAGGAGACAGGAAGACAAGATACCAGCAATCCTATCATTGTGTAAAACAATTGCAGAGTTCCGTTGCACACTCATTTCGCAGGACGGTAGTACCTCCCAGGGTGGTTGCTGTCTACCAGCTTACTACCTCAGGACGGTACTACCTCCCAGGGTGGTTGCTGTCTACCAACCTACTACTGTAGGACGGTACTACCTCCCAGGGTGATTGCTGTCTACCAACCTACTACCGCAGAACGGTAGTACCTCCCAGGGTGGTTACTGTCTACCAGCCTACTACCTCAGGACGGTAGTACCTCCCAGGGTGATTGCTGTCTACCAGCCCACTAGTATCAAAAAACACATCAGCACTAAAAGTCTAAAGAAGACGAAAACCAAGAAATTTCTATTCACTTCATAACATTAATCATCCATTTAAAACTGATGCTGTTCACAATTGTTTTATTTTAATAAGGATAAAAATAAACAAATCAATGTGTATGGTGTAGATCCTAGCAGTGGGATACATTTATAATAGATGCAGTGAAAGGAAGGATAAGTCTAGCTTCTTGGAACAAGAGCATCTAGTCAGTATTACGAACACATGTGTAGTCTAGTGGCCTGCACACCTGGTTTTAGTACGATAACCAAGGTAGAAACAAAGAACGAGTAAAAAGGCAGCAGAGTTAATACTTATATTTCCTTCACCAAACTGCAAGCAATGTATGTACAGTATATACAGCTGACATGTACAGTAAGGCAATGTATGCAAAAGACACAGTGACAACCGTCTTCGACCAGGGTTGGAGGTAAGTCTGCCAAGGTTGATTTACGAGTATGTCACACCGCCTCACAACTTTTGCAGGCTTCCTTGTGATTGGCTGGTTGAACCAAGGTGCTAGCATAACGACGGGGCCTTTTCTTATTATACCCTCAGCACCTGGTAGGCTGGTAGGGAGGGCAGCATATATGGGTATGTGATATACGACGATTACAATGTAACATATTCTTAGCATGCCACAGTCAGCATGAAAGTAAAATAATGCATTATAGTGTACTATAATACTATTCCATTTTGAGATTAAAAGTGTCAAAAATGACATCCACATACTTCATTAGCAATACAAACATACTGAAATTTTAAATTTAATGAAAGGAGTTTTTTTTCCACCCATGTAAACAGTCCTACGACTGCTGTCTTAGGTTAGGTTAGGTAATGTTCGTCAGGAAACAGCACAAGTGTTTCCTGAAGAGGGTCTTAGTCAGATGATGACCCGTCATTGGAGCTTTTGGTTATCTGACCGAGGCCTTCCGCTGGCTTACAGGTCCACCCCTTTAAAAATTATGGTCATAGTTAACACTAATTTTTAGTTTCATGTCTTAGATACAGTACAACAGCGTTCAAAATCTAACAAAAAAAATTGGAGTCTAAGAAAATTGTTGCTGAAAAATGTTCCGAAAACAGGAAAGTCTATCCTTTTAAATTGAAAAAAAAAGAAAACTTAAAAAAGCTACTTTTCCAGTTTTCTTCCTCATTTACATTGTTCTGCAAATTCTCTACAAACCTACAAGAAATTTTTTTTAAATAGTTATTTTTGAAAATAAACCCAACTTGATAAAACTTGTTTAAAAACTTGGCAAAGTGGCATCCATATAGTCCAAAACAATACAAAAATACTTCCAGTTAATATACACCAACATTTAGGATTTAAATCTGATTAAAAGACACATTATCAAGGTAGTGAAAACTCTTAGTAAATTCAGTAATATTTCCAAGTTCTTCCTACTCAGATTAAACTTCCGGGATGTTATTTTTCTTTAATAATATTTTGAAGTCGGGCAGAAGAAGAAGAATTGTTTACTTAATGAAAATAAAGACATATTACTATTTATCCAATAAAATTGGCAAACTGGGATTTATGGAAGCCGGTAACAGAAAAAAACCAAGCTTATAGAACACCACACAGCTGTTGAAAATTTGAAGCCGATCAGATAAGCCATTCCCCAGTTATAACTCAGATTTCAAACTTTCAATTTATCTGCTTGGCTATATTACTAAATTTACACTCAGAAATAAAACTTAATGGTTATCATTCTTGCCCGAAGATGAATCAGCCATTAAATACTGAAGCCATTCAGAACAAGTAAACTGAAATATATTTAAAGCTATTTAGCAGAATAAAAATTTCACACTATTTTACACATTCCGTGACACAATCAGCACATATTCAGTTTAATTTATCTCTCTCTTGATATATTTGAAGCTTCTCCGCTGAGGGTTTTTGGAAAATATCGAAGCCACTCCAGGATGTTGGGGACATATTTAGTCATAGGACAACTGCATAAAAATCTGGCTCTTGTTCTCATTCACATTCATTTAAAGTTTGAAAGCAATCAGATAAGGGTGTGTCAAATTATGGACGAAATAATTAAAAGCTGGAGGAGTTAAAATCAAGAAAACACTTCAAGGTCCCCTTTTAGGGATGCCTAATAAATTTTCTTATTCTCTTGACTCTAAATTCTCATACGCTTATTCTCTATTCCGCCAGTATAACCAACCTACTGCACCCAATTACACCAATCAAGGACTATGAGTTATACCTATTTCATCTCACTTCACCAAATCCCCATTTTTTCCCCCTTTCTTTCTCTTCATCGTCTGTTTTCCTTCTCGTCCACCTGCTCCGCCTCGAATGATTGTCTTCAGTTTGCCTACTTGAAGAGTTATTCCATTAATAGTTGTGCTTTGTAAAAGTTTTAATTAAATTTGCCAAAATAATTAAAACTTACTAGGAGTAGCCATATTGAAGTACATGCCACATTTCTGCTTTCCTGAGATACTAACTTGAATATATATATATATATATATATATATATATATATATATATATATATATATATATATATATATATATATATATATATATATATATATATATATATATATATATATATATATATATATATATATATATATATATATATATATATTTATTGTTATCACACTGGCCGATTCCCACGAAGGCAGGGTGGTCCGAAAAAGAAAAACTTTCACCATCATTCACTCCATCACTGTCTTGCCAGAAGGGTGCTTTGCACTACAGTTTTTAAACTGCAGCATTAACACCCCTCCTTCAGAGTGCAGGCACTGTACTTCCCATCTCCAGGACTCAAGTCCGGCCTGCCGGTTTCCCTGAATCCCTTCATAAATGTTACTTTGCTCACACTCCAACAGCACGTCAAGTATTAAAAACCATTTGTCTCCATTCACTCCTATCAAACACGCTCACGCATGCCTGCTGGAAGTCCAAGCCCCTCGCACACAAAACCTCCTTTACCCCCTCCCTCCAACCTTTCCTAGGCCGACCCCTACCCCGCCTTCCTTCCACTACAGACTGATACACCCTTGAAGTCACTCTGTTTCGCTCCATTCTCTCTACATTCTCTCTACCTAGGGATTGGCAGAGAGCATGCATAGTTCCTTTGTATAAAGGCAAAGGAGACGAAAGAGAGTGCAAAAATTATAGGGGGATAAGTCTGTTGAGTATACCTGGTAAAGTGTATGGTCGAGTTATTATTGAAAGAATTAAGAGTAAGACGGAGAATAGGATAGCAGATGAACAAGGAGGCTTTAGGAAAGTTAGGGGGTGTGTGGACCAGGTGTTTACAGTGAAACATATAAGTGAACAGTATTTAGATAAGGCTAAAGAGGTCTATGTGGCATTTATGGATTTGGAAAAGGCGTATGACAGGGTGGATAGGGGGGCAATGTGGCAGATGTTGCAGGTGTATGGTGTGGGAGGTAGGTTACTGAAAGCAGTGAAGAGTTTTTACGAGGATAGTGAGGCTCAAGTTAGAGTATGTAGGAAAGAGGGAAATTATTTCCCAGTAAAAGTAGGCCTTAGACAAGGATGTGTGATGTCACCGTGGTTGTTTAATATATTTATAGATGGGGTTGTAAGAGAAGTAAATGCGAGGGTCTTGGCAAGAGGCGTGGAGTTAAAAGATAATGAATCACACATAAAGTGGGAGTTGTCACAGTTGCTCTTTGCTGATGACACTGTGCTCTTGGGAGATTCTGAAGAGAAGCTGCAGAGATTGGTGGATGAATTTGGTAGGGTGTGCAAAAGAAGAAAATTAAAAGTGAATACAGGAAAGAGTAAGGTAATGAGGATAACAAAAAGATTAGGTGATGAAAGATTGGATATCAGATTGGAGGGAGAAAGTATGGAGGAGGTGAATGTATTCAGATATTTGGGAGTGGACGTGTCAGCGGATGGGTCTATGAAAGATGAGGTGAATCATAGAATTGATGAGGGGAAAAGGGTGAGTGGTGCACTTAGGAGTATGTGGAGACAAAGAACTTTGTCCTTGGAGGCAAAGAGGGGAATGTATGAGAGTATAGTTTTACCAACGCTCTTATATGGGTGTGAAGCATGGGTGATGAATGTTGCAGCGAGGAGAAGGCTGGAGGCAGTGGAGATGTCATGTCTGAGGGCAATGTGTGGTGTGAATATAATGCAGAGAATTCGTAGTTTGGAAGTTAGGAGGAGGTGCGGGATTACCAAAACTGTTGTCCAGAGGGCTGAGGAAGGGTTGTTGAGGTGGTTCGGACATGTAGAGAGAATGGAGCGAAACAGAATGACTTCATATATATATATATATATATATATATATACATATATATATATACATATATATATATACATATATATATATACATATATATATATACATATATATATATACATATATATATATATATATACATATATATATATATGTCGTGCCGAATAGGCAGAACTTGCGATCTTGGCTTAAATAGCAACGCTCATCTTGCCATATAGGACAAGTGAAAATTTGTGTATGCAATAATTTCGCCAAAATCATTCTGAACCTAATGAAAAAAATATATTTTACTGAGTTTGTTTAGTATTAAATTATTGTAAACAAATCTAAAATATATTTAGTTGGATTAGGCTAAAATAAATTGCGCTTGTTATAATAAGGTTAGGTAAGTTTTCAAAGATTCTTTTGGTGCGAAATTAAAAAATTTTGCATTAACATTAATGAAAAAAAATATATCTTTAAACGTATAAGAGAAAATTTCAGAAAGGACTTAATTTTAAATGAGTTCTTGCTAATTGACCAGTTTTACATATTCGGCACGACATATATATATATATATATATATATATATATATATATATATATATATATATATATATATATATATATATATAGATAGATAGATAGATAGATATATACAATCACTGCACCATGCAGAAACAAACGAGTATATGCAGAGAAAGATCGCAGTCAGCAGGACTCAATACTGCTGCTGGGACGGACAAGATTCCAAGGCAGCACTCTTATCCACTTGGCAACACAAGTGCCACTTAAGCTGGGCAGCCTGGTTCACAAGCCATGTTTCTTTCAGCCCGGGCATGTCAGTGAGCCTTGGGTATGGATTTCAAGCTATTTCAATCTCCTCCTGTATGTTTTGACCACTTAAGCGATTTTTATATCACTTCACCATTCTGAAACATGCGGGTATATACAGAGAAAGATCGCAGTCAGCAGGACTCGATACTGGTACTGTAATAATAATAATAATAATAATAATAATAATAATAATAATAATGATGATTTAGTTTGGTCAGTCCATCAATCTTGAAAAGTATACAGCATATGTGAGAAGAAGTAGCTTGTATACTGTAGGCAGGAGAGGTGCAGCAGTCGTAGGTGGTGTCACATTTGTCCAATGTGGAAATAGGTCATGCCCAAGGGTTAGGTAAGTGAAGAATTCATTGTATTAAGATCCCAAGATGTTGTTATGTCAGGAAATTCTTCACTTGCCTAACCCTTGTGTATGACCTACTTCCACATTGGACAAATGTGATACCACCTACGAATGCTGCATCTCTCCTGCCTACAGTATATAAGCTAATTCTTCGCACATATGCTGTATACTTTCACTTCTCTGTGAGTGATGGTCATATCCCTTATCTTCTGCCATACACACAATTTTTGAGGTCCCGCAAATTTTCTGTCCAAGTTTTTCAGAAGGTGATATTAACGTGGGTTCGTATTACAAATTCAGGCCGAAACCCCCAATTTGGCTCGGAAGACGCCGGATGATTTACAGAATTTCCAACGACAACCAGTGTTCACAAATTACAAATGGCGTTTCCTCTGCGGCGTCACTACCCCGGTTATTCTGCCTCCCCCTCATTTGAAATTTCTCGAAGGGTCCAAATAGCATCACATTTTAATATACAATTATATTATTCATTTATGTTCAACATTTAGGAAATTATGTAAAAAAAATCCACAAACGATTTCATCCTTCACTGATTTGCGATACAAAAGCTTTAGCAAATTAATAATTCTTTAGAAGCTCTCTAGTGTTAATTTCAAGGACACTTATGAGAGCTGACCCTCATCAGTTTAATTTACCGATTAAACTTAAATTTTTATTAAGATATCTCAGAAATAAAATCTAAACTGTTTGTGAAAAATTATTATTGAGTAAATCACCTGCAAGAGGTTTACAGGACATCACCTGAATTATTACCTGCAAGCAATTTGGGTGAGGTACATGGGACTTAAGTCACAGCAGGTCACAGAACTGAAACTCCTTTGATTGCCCACTTCTATACCTCTTTCACAAAAAGCTAGACCTAACATTAAATTAATAGTTATACTATTAAAACTAGCTACTCTGTTAAATTGAATTAGTGGACTGTATGAGATTAGGTTTGCTGGATGCATTAAAATATAACTATTGGTACAAAGAACTTTATATTACCATTTACTATTTAATTAATGTAGGTGGATGACACCACAACACCTGCCTAACTATCTAGATTCTACACTGGCCAGGTAGGTCTAAATACAAGGATTGGTGTACTCCCCTGTGAGGTGTGATGACGCGGCGTCGTTCATTTTCCATTCCCACCTTCCTATTATGCTGGTTTCGTAAATTTCCTGTCCCAGTTTTCCAGCAGGGGACATTAACACGAATTCCTATTACGAATTGAGGCCGATAATCCCCATTAGGCCTCGGAAAATGCCGAATTCCTTGTGCAACTTTCCGACAAGTCCTTACACATTTAAATTCAATATGGAGTCTTCCCGGCGTTAATCCGCAGCTCAGCTACCTCCCTCCTCACTCGAAATTTCTCGAAGGGCCGAATTATTTCACTTTATCCATAATACTGCGGTGCCGAGTCCGAAAAAAACCCCAAGGCCAGACTCGCGGCCACAGTCTCAAACACGACGCCACAGGAGACTGATGACCCCGAAGCCACGACCGAACTGTAAACAGGATGGCAATGAAGGCGACTCAGAAATTCTCATAATCTAAAGTAAAAACAAAAATGCAGGAAAAACACATTGTCACTTAGCTGTAACAAAATAGTTGGTGTAAGTGAAGCCAATTATGGAAATACTAAAATATAAGATAAAGGTATTCCTCTTCATTCGTTTTAAAATAAAGGTAATAGTTGTGTGAACTTCGATAATATTCCCTTAGGAGAAGAAACGTTTTCCTTTGGTTAGTTTAAGCTGATATCAGACTTGAAAGAAAGTTTGTGCTCTTTCAAAAGTTTCCACGTCACATCGCTGGATTCTGAAATCTGGCTTTCCGGATCAGCTGATTGAATGTAAACAAACTCACTCGACCGCCAACATTATCATGAGTGTCTGCAGCAGACTGTTGGACGAAGAATTTATTTTCTGTACCAATGATTTTGATTTATTCATAAGAAATTGCATTCATGATTAAACTTGTATCGTTGTGCCGCTCTGAAGAGGGCAGTAAGCTTAAGCATATTTACATTTTATTTAGTATTTATTTCCGTCAGTTTTAATTTCCTATCCTCTCTATAAATTTTCCCTCCTACTTTCCTTCTTCGACAACTTATTATTTCCCTTCCACTATTCTCTCCGTCTCTTTATGTACAAAACGTCTGTAACAGTTAGGCTAAGAGGCTTGACTTATTTACAAGCTAAGAGCTCCCATCTACCTTAGCTCATTTAAAAGCCTTACCTAGCATTGCCTTTATTAAATTTTTATTGTTAAGAAACATGCAAACAAGGAACAGAGGCTAAATGAAGTGATATTCTTGAGAAGGTTGCAGCCAGAGTATAGTTGCTGCTTGTTGCCCGTCTTGTGGGATAGAAGCGGTCTTCTTGCTGTTCGCGAAGTGTAGTATTGGCCTTGTTCCTAAGAGAAATGCCACCCAATTCTCTTTGGTGTTGAAGTCTCGACAGAATTGACAGATCCGCCCAGACTGGGTCCAGTCGAGAGAGAGGTCATCTTGCATGGTTCTCTATTCTGTCCAGAAGTCGTAGAGGAGATGGGGAGCAGACAACCCATGAAAGAGATACGTGGGTCCCTCATACAGTGTTTTGATGTCTCTTGTCGATCTGGTAGAAGATACTCCTTAACTGCCTTGCTTTCATTATTTAGTACGTGATTTTTCATAGAGTTCGGTCTATTCGGCAAAATCGGCTTTATTAGGCCATATATATATATATATATATATATATATATATATATATATATATATATATATATATATATATATATGTGTGTGTGTGTGTGTGTGTGTGTGTGTGTTTGTGTGTGTATGATCCAGAATATTAGCGCCGTTTTACCAAGAGCACGAGCCATTGATCTAGCCAATAGCACTCTCCTTGGTGCTCCTCTTGGGTCCAGTACCATCGATCTGATCCTAGAAAAAAAAAGTCTCAGACCTCCGGACAATGGAAAGCAAGATGAAAGACATTGACACACATGATGCCTTCTACTTACTCACCAGGTGCCTGTGAATCCCCAAACTTACCTACTTTCTGAGATGCTCCCCAGTCTTCAGCAGTTCAAAACTCAAGGAATATGACTTTCTCCTAAAGACCATGCTAGAGAGTGTACTGAATCTTTCCCTTAAAGATGGACAGTGGTTGCAAGCCTCACTTCCGGTCAGGCTTGGGGGGCTAGGAGTACGCAGATCCTCCCAGATTGCTCTACCAGCTTTCCTATCCTCTTCCATAGTATCAAACGAGTTGATAAGACAAATTCTTCCTGATAACCTCAGTGACTCAGCAGGAATACAGGACCCTAGCTACACCAGGGTCATCACTGAATGGGAGAGTCTTGCTGCTCCAGCACTAAACCCTAGTGCAGCACTGGCTCACAAACAGTCAAGCTGGGATGGCCCGATCGCTGAAAAGGTGCTTGCCAACATGCTCAGGGCTGCAACATCAGATAGGGAGACTGCCCGTCTCCAGGCTGTGAGCGCACATCACTCAGGGGACTTCTTCCAAGCAGTTCCCATATCGGCAATGGGAACGCGACTCAATTCACACAGAACATATGTGTATTTGCGGTGAAGTGCAAGCAGACTAATACGGTCTACATGGTCTTAACTGTTCCAAAACCAAGGACTGGCATGCAAGACACAATGAGTTCAATGACATCATAAAGAGAACCCTTGCTACAGCTGGATGCCCAGCCGAGAGGGAGCCCCGCTCACTAGCAGCCAACAATACCCACAACCCAGCAAACCACCCCGACGGGATCACCATCTATCCTTGGAAGAATGGCGAGTGGAAGAAAGTGTGTCCACACTGGTTGACACCTACATCCATCACAGTGTCGGGCGACAGGGAGGAGCTGCTGACCACAGGGAGGAGTACAAGATCAGCAAGTACAGGGACATAAGCCAACAGTATCAATTTGTCCCAGTGGGATCAGAGACCTTGGGATCATGGGGGAAAAAATGCCACACGTTTCCTCAAAGAATTGGGTTCCAGACTCATCGACACCACCAGGGACCCAAAGGCAGCCACTTTCATGTTCCAGCGCCTCAGCATAGCCATCCAGAAGGGAAATGCTTGCTGCATACTTGGCTCGCGTCCGGCTTCGGAGGAGCTGGAGGAAATTCATGATCTTTAATACATTGTACCATTGTATTCATGTTTGTGTTTTTCTGCATATGTATTCTGTTTATCAATAAATGTTCACATAGAATATAAAATATAGGGGGTGGTAGGAGAAGAAAATATTCAAACAGCTCCGGGGAGAACCTTGAGTTTTCCCTGAGGTACGTTTATTGTCTTCTCTGAGGATGAGGGTCCCCATTCCAGCTATAGAGGTGATACCTCCCTATATTTTATATAAATAAATAAATAAATAAATAAATATATATATATATATATATATATATATATATATATATATATATATATATATATATAAATATACATATATATATATATATATATATATATATATATATATATATATATATATATATATATATATATATATATATATATATATATATAACAACAAATGACACATAAGACGTGAGGTAGCCTTTTAGATCAAACACCAGGTATCTGCAGACGCCGCTCAAGTAGTTATTTAGGAAATGAGTTTTTAAAATAAGTGAAGGATGATAAGTGTTGGCTTGCTTGGTGAGTGGAGATAATACACATACTGCTGAAAATGCTACTACCGCTAATGATAATAGTGTGAAGGTAACTAGCAGAAATAAATACAAGAGGGTGAGGCCGCACGCAGAGAGAAACCGATATCACAATTCCACCGCCTGGTAATTCCAGTAATTGGAGGAGGGCGAGCTCAAATTCCGAGGTAGTTACCAGGAACATTTTTTTCCTGTAAGTAATATTGAAAGAACCCAAACATCTTTAAAAAACAAATATAAAAAAAGATCAACAGCATAAAAATCCACAAGCAGGACGAACCCACTGACATAAAATCCACAAACTCAGTCTATAGCCTATCAGCAAAAAAAAAAAAAAAATAAAATAAAATAAATAAATAAATAAATAAATACAGTGGATGAATAGTAGTTAAAGGAAACATCCCTGTTAATTGTTCTGAATAATATTATCCACATTATGATATAAAATGCTCTAGTAGGCACAGTTGTATTGTTTATTTTAGAAATGTATGTTTCCGCATGTTGAATATTGAGACACTTATACAGCATAGGACCGTAGTCTACGGCCCTATGCTGTACATTCTACAAGATTGATGGACTGATCACATCGACTCCAGGCTGAGGGACTTACTGCCTCAAATTCCTCCTCTCCTTACACCTTTCTGCTTTGTATTGGACTGATGAAGCCACTGTGTGGCGAAAAACGTTTCCTGAATATAGATTCCCATATGTTGCATAAGTGTCTCAATCTTCAACTTGTCGATTTTTCAAACCATTCTTCACACATGTTTCCGCATATATGAGATTCAGAGTACCTGTTTATCCAGCTGCTACTGTACCATGAGAGAAGGAGAGGTAGTCAGAGCTGACCTCACAACACATCACAGAGGGGATACTAGTCTTAATGGACTCCAATAATGATGTTTGGAAATGTCCTAAAATATTAGCCAATCAAAGAGCTGAGGACTTAAAAAGGGAGCTAGAAAATAAATACAGAAAATGTACGTGCAATGAGTACACTGAGATTCTACATGCGTACAGCAACATAGACGTGTACGCCTTCCTACCTACACAAACTTTGATACGATAATATATACAAACACAATCAACAATTTTAAAATATCTGTAAGATCAACAGACAATTATTTATTCCACTATCTGATACTTCTCAGCATCGATTATACGTGAATGGCAAACAATACCGTATCTTCATTTTAGACCTTTCGCCATCCAGTGGATTTATCAATACAAATTCAAGGACATAATTGGAAGGCAGAAGAACTATATACGAAAGATGAGGCAATCAGTCCCTCAGCCTTTGAGTTGGTTTGAAGAGCACCGTAGTGGTGAAGATTCTGGAACACAGGCAAGAAGGCTGGCACTTATATAGAAGTGGAAACGGACGGGTAGCAGACGAAGGCATAGTCACTGGCAGGCGGGATTCCCCAGTGGAGGTAGGTCATACCCGAGACACGGGTTAGTGGTGGTGATGGTGGTGGTGGTGGTGGTGGTGGTGGTGGTGGTGGTGGTGGTGGTGGTGGTGGTGGTGGTGGTGGTGGTGGTGGTGGTGGTGGTAGTGGTGGTGGTGGTGGTGGTGGTGGTGGTAGTAGTAGTAGCAGCAGTGAAGAAGGTTATGTAGAGATCCTCTAAACTAAGATTCCATGATGTTGCAGTGTCTGACAGATGTGTCTGTACAACTTGTCAGACACTGCATCGTCATGGAATCTTGATGCAGTGTACACCTACATAAATTTCTTCACGGCTGCTGCTGCTGCTACTACTACTACTACTACTACTACTACTACTACTACTACTACTACTACTACTACTACTACTACAACCACCACTACCACCACCACTAACCCGTACCTCGGGTATGACCTACTTCCACTGGGGAATCCCGCCTACCAGTGACCCAGTGACTATGCCCTCGTCTGCTACCCGTCCGTTTCCACCTGTCGCCAGTATATAAGCACCAGCTCACTTGCCTGTGCCCCAGAGTCTTATGGTTACACACATGCGTGGTTACACAGCTGGAATCACGGCACAAACTGAGGATCAAGTTATGGTTCAACCTGAGTGGTGAACCAATACTGACGCCTCTCAACAAGGAAATATACACAACCTTGAAGAGTTATGGAGAGTCTACATACGTCATGCCAGTATATAAGTGTCAGCCTTCTTGCCTGTGCTCCAGAATCTTCACGACTACAGTGCTCTTCACACCAACTCCGAGTCTGAGGGACTGATTCCCTTATATTTTGTATATAGTTGTTCTGCTTTCCAATTATGTCCTTGAATTTGTATTGATAAAGCTAATGGATGGCGAAACATCTACAATAGATACCTAGATGTTGCACATGTGTCTAATTTTTCAACTTGCTGGTGCTTTATACCATTCACGTACAACTTGTCAGACACTGCAATATCATGGAATGTTGGTTCAGAGGATATCTACATGACCTTCTTCACGGCTACTGCGACTACTACTACTACTATCACCACCACCACCATCACTAACCCGTGCCTCGGGTATGACCTACTTCCACTGGGGAATCCCGCCTACCAGTGACTATGTCCTTGTCTGTTACCCATCCATTTCCACCTGTCGCCGATATATAAGCGCCAGACTTCTTGCCTGTGCTCCAGAATCTTCACGACTACTGTGCTTTTCACACCAACTCCAAGGCTGAGGGACTGATTGCCTCATCTAATGTATATAGTTCTTCTGCCTTACAATTATGTCCTTGAATTTGTATTGAAAAAGCCACTTGATGCCGAAATGTCTACAATAAAGATACCCAGATGTTGCACATATGTCTAATTTTTCAGCTTCGATTGTCTCTGATGATAGAGGAAGAAAATAAATTACACGTCATATAAAATAAGATACATAATAGGCAAATATATGAATTATTTTATCTGTATATATGGTTGAAACATGACATTTCTGATCACTTCTGATGAATCTCTCCTTTGCCCACTCCAGGAATAAACACGGCTCCCTGAAGATTCTCTTGGCTAGATAGGCTCCTTGAGTAACTCATTCCGACTGTGAGGTCTTGGAGCCTCAGTCTATTGCGTATGTAAGAGGTGATGAAACTGTCAAACCAGCTTCTGCAACTGATGTAGTTAAATATGACTTGTGAGACTGACATAGGTCCCTTCTAGCCAAGGTACCTCATTAGTATGTTAATTTGAGACTGTCCTGCACCATGGATCAACCATGGACACATCGGCGCTATTATCTGAGTTCTGTTATGTGGAAACTCAAGGTAAGGCAGAGTGACTCGGTGAACGTGAGTTTCTGCAGTTTCAGCTCAGGAGAGTAAGGACTCTGACTTCCACCTACTCTTTTGTCTTGATTTAACCTCGAGTAATATGTATAGGTTTTAAGTCATTACAAAAATATTTGTCAGTGGTGATGTTTGTATTCACGATGCGTAGTGCACTGTATACACGGTGTGTGGTGTACTGTATACACGGTGTGTGGTGTACTGTATACACGGTGTGTGGTGTACTGTATACATGGTGTGTGGTGTACTGTGTACATGGTGTGTGTTATACTGGATATACGGTGTGTGGTGTACTGTATACACGGTGTGTGGTGTACTGTATACACGGTGTGTGGTGTACTGTATACACGGTGTGTGTTGTACTGTATACACGGTGTGTGGTGTACTGTATACATGGTGTGTGGTGTACTGTGTACATGGTGTGTGTTATACTGGATACACGGTGTGTGGTGTACTGTATATAGAGTGTATGGAGTATTGTTACTCATTGTTTGTGTAGTTTACAAGGTGTGTGGTGTATTGTATACATTGTGCGTGGTGTAGTGTGTATATTCCTGAAGTATACTCGAAGAATGTTTTAAGAGGATCATGCTCCTGCTGCCCGGTCCCAAACCAGACCTAGGGAACATTGACTACCAACGACATCCTTCAGTTATCCATCAGGTATGGTGTTCACTGCTCACTGTGTGCACTGCAAACATGGGGTGATGTACTATATATTTAGTATGGTGTTATGTATATATAGTGTGGTATACCTTATACAGTGTATTATGTCTCATACTATATGTATGTACTGTGGTGTATATCATACATAGTACATGGTGTACTATATACATGGTGTGAATTATGCTATTAGTTAGGTAAGGCGGTGAGGTGAGGCTAAAGGCACGGCGCAAACACTTTGATCATTACAGTGTATCATGGTACCTTGTTCACTCCTAATATCTCATCGGATTCTTGAGAAAAAAAAAGCTTGAGAAAGACGATGGTGAAGTGCCTAGCAGTGCCAGGCCACACAGTGCCAGGCCACACAGTGCTAGGCCGCGCAGTAAGTCAGTATACCCAATATTCTAATATTGTGGCATCAGTTAGTGCTAGATACACCACTGTAATATTTGGCCTGAAGGGATTCCCTTCTCTCACCACACAACGTGTATTGTATCCAATGAACTATTGTTGGCGCTCTGCTGTGGCACCACTTTATAGACAAAGAATTTAAGTAGATGATTATGCTTCTTCAGGAACTGAGGGAATGTTTCTGACTTTTTATTGTCATTGATTTTGATATTTCGACCTTTTTATACTGCTGAATATCTTGCTCTTTGTGGTGAGTTTTAGCAAACAGCTGAGTCATGAGAACTACTACGTAATGAGCTGTCAATTTACCATTCGTAGATGCTATGTCTGCAACAAATTACCTACACTTAGCTGCATTAACTCATCATCAGTTTTTGGAAAGCGTTGTTAGCTAAGTTTTTTATTTGACGGCTGCTATAACCTCTGAAAACTGATGGAGAAACAGAAAAGGCGCAATCCAAAAACCAAAACCTCTATCTTTATTATTTTTTACACAGATTTTTACAATGTTAGGTTAAAGTTCCTATTTTTATTTACAAGTAAAGAGCTGTTACCTGCGTCAGCTCATTTGGAAGCCTTTTAATGTTATAAAACATATAAATACTCTCTCCCCAATATCTGTCTGTCTGTCTGTCTCTCTCTCTGTTTTTCTTTCCCTCTCTTAAATGGTTCCTTACTTTATTTACAAGCTAAACGCCGTTTCCTACTTTAGCTCATTTTAAAGATTTTTATTGTTATGAGACATACAAATATGTAATAAGATGAATATGGAGATGTCTGTGAGCCAGTGATTTCATTTGGTCAATTGACATTATGTCGTTGATGTCTTTATACTGTAAGAACATATTCCAAACTCGAGCATTCTTAGGAATAAATGATATCAGATGAAGCGATGTTCTGGAGAATGGTACAAAGTGTAGTTACTGTTTGCTGCCCGTCTTGTTGTGTAGAACCTCACTTCTCGCTGTCCTCAGAGTGGAGCCAAGTGTGGTATCTAACAATACTGGCCTTGTACATAACAGTAAGGCCACCCATATCGCTCCCTAGCTGAAGGCTCTACTGTAATGACAGATCTGCCTAGGCCGGGTGCTGGGAAGAGATAAGTCGTCTTGCTATGTTCTCTATTCTGTCAAGAAGTCGCAGATGAGATGGTGGGCAAGAAAGTGGGACATACTCAAGATGTGAGCGTATATGTGCCTCGTAATGAATCTTGCTGATATGGCTGTAAGCTTGTGATTGATGTAGCTGTAAGCTTGTGATAGATGTAGCTTAGAACAGATGGCAATTTCCTCTCTTGGATAAGTGAATGACATTAAACAGTCGTCTGCATTTGCATGGGATTCTGGGATGAATTAAAGGTCATTTAAGTAAACATTACATAACAAAGCCCAGAGCTCACCACCTTGAGGAACACTTGCTGCAGTAGTATCTTGTTGACTGTTCCATTTAGAACTACGCTTAGAGATCTACCTCGAAGGTAATCAACGAGGAGGCATAGTGCAGAGCCGACGACTCCTTGTGCTTGCAGTTTTGCCAAGAATCCCAGGTGCCATTCTGGGTCGAAAGTACCAGCAATATCCAGTGCTATTAAACAGCTGACCTTGGATTCACCAAGAAGAGGTTTAACAGCAAATCAAGAATAGAGTGACCTTTTCTAAAGCCATATTGACAGCCACACAGAAGCGAATGGTAGACGAAAAACGCTGCCATCTGTCGTGTGATTATTGTCTCAAGAATCTTGTGATTAAGAAGAGTGACACTGGTCTGTAGCTACTGATTTCTGCTTCGCTCTTCTTTCTGTGAACAGGGATTACATCTGCCTTTTTCCACAAAGGCCTTTTACACTGTGCTAGACAGTGCTGATAGATGCGGCTTTCTATATAGTAGTATGTCATTGATGTCAGCTAGGTCTGTATACCTTGTACATGTACTTGTAGCAAATAAAGATATTATTATTATTATTATTATTATTATTATTATTATTATTATTATTATTATTATTATTATTATTATTATTATTATTATTATTATAACTGGTCTGCACGTCTCAGAAATCTTGGGCTCATCTTATCTGGGCTCACAGCCTTTACTTGATCCAGTAATTTAAGGCGAAGAAACACTTCATCCTGCCTCTCTCTCTATCTCTCTCTCTCTCTCTCTCTCTCTCTCTCTTCCCATCCATCTAATTCAAATTCTTCATCCTGTCTTTCTCTGTTTCTCTCTCTCTAGTTTTTATTCATATGTCTCCCTCCTTCCATCTAACGAATGAGAATTCATTTCTTTCTGTCTCTACCTATGTTATTCCACAGAGAAACAATTTCCCCTCCGTTTATCCCAAGTCCCCAGCAAGAAAGAAGCTGGAAAGATAGACAGGTTCACACATTTAACAATCAAAACGTTTGCTTTTCTTAAAGGTGCATTGCAGTAGCCTAAGGTAAACTGAGACACTGTTATGAAGAGCTGTTGGAGTGTGAGCAGAGAAATATTTTGTGAAGGGATTCAGGGAAACCGGTTAGTCGGACTTGAGTCCTGGAGGTGAGAAGAACAATGCCTGCACTTTAAAGGAAGGGTTTGGTATATTGGTCGTTTGGAGTGACATCTAAACTCTCACAGCTGTGCGCTTCTGCAAAGACAATGATTATGTGTGAATGATTACCTGGAGTTTACCTGGAGAGGGTTTCGGGGGTCAGCGCCCCCGCGGCCCGGTCTGAGATCAGGCCTCATGGAGGATCAGGGTCTGATCAACCAGGCTGTTGCTGCTGGCCGCACGCAAGCTGACGTACGAACCACAGCTCGGTTGGTCAGGTACTGACTTTAGGTGCCTGTCCAGTGCCTTCTTGAAGCAGCCAGGGGTCTATTGGTAATCCCCCTTATGTATGCTGGGAGGCAATTGTGTCGTCTCTCAGTGTACTCGTGGCGCCCCTGCTTTTCATCGGGGAAATGTTGCATCTCCTGCCGAGTCTTTTGCTTTCATATGGAGTGATTTTCGTGTGCAGGTTTGGTGCCAATCCCTCCAGGACCTTCCAAGTGTATATTATCATGTATCTCTCTCGCCTGCGTTCGAGGGAATACAGATCAAGGACCTTCAACCGTTCCCAGTAGTTTAGGTGCCTTATCGCACTTATGTGTGACGTGAAAGTTCTTTGTACACTCTCCAGGTCTGGAATGTTGCCAGCCTTGAAGGGGGCCGTTAGTGTACAACAGTATTCCAGCCTAGAGAGCACAAGTGATTTGAAGAAAATCATCATGGGCTTGGCGTCCCTAGTTTTAAAGGTTCTCACTATCCATCCTTTCATTTTCCTAGCGGATGAGGTAGATACATTGTTGTGGTCTTTGAAGGCAAGATCCTCTGACATCATCACTCCCAGGTCCTTCACATTACTTTTCCGCTCTATTGTATGGTTAGAATTTGTGGTATACCCTGACACATTTTTAATTTCTTCAAGTTTTCCATATTTGAGTAGTTGAAATTTTTCCTCATTAAACTTCATATTGTTTTGAGTGGCCCATTCGAAGATTTGGTTGATGTCCGCTCGCAGTGTCTTCGATGGAGGTCACTGCCATGGTGACCCAGGTGTCATCCGCAAAAGAAGACACAGAGCTATCTATGGCTTACATCTCTATGTCAGAAATGAGGATGAGGAATAGAATGGGAGCGAGCACTGTGCCTTGTGGAACAGAGCTTTTTACCATGGCTGCCTGGGACTTTACTCTGTGTACTATTACTCTTTGTGTTCTATTTGCCAGGAAGTTGTAGATCCATCTACCAACTTTTCCTGTTATTCTTTTATCCCGCATTTTGTGTGCTATTACACCATGATCACACTTGTCGAAAGCTTTTGCAAAGTCTGTGTATACTACATCTGTATTTTGTTTATCCTCTACAGCATCTAGGACCTTGTCATAGTGGTCCAGTAGCTGGGACAGGCAGGAGCGACCTGCTCTAAACCCGTGTTGCCCTGGGTTGTGTAACTGATGAGTATCTAGGTGGTTGGCGATCTTGCGTCTTAGAACCCTCTCAAAGATTTTTATGATATGGGATGCTAGTGCTATCGGTCTGTAGTTCTTTGCAATTGCTTTACTGCCACCTTTGTGGAGCGGGGCTATGTCTGTTGTTTTGAGCAGCTGTTGGATGACCCCTGTGTCCATGCTCCTTCTCAATAAAATGCTGAAGGCACGCGATAAGGGCTTCTTGCAATTCTTGATGAACACTGAGTTTTCGAGTCTGGGCCTGGGGCAGAGTGCATGGGCATGTCATTAATTGCCTCTTCAAAATCTTGTGGAGTTAGAATATCCGAAAGTTTTGGGATGACCAAATTTTGGATTTCGTTCATAAAGAATTCATTTGGATTGTCGACCCTTAGAGTGGGCAGTGGATCGCTGAACACTGAGTCATATTTGGACTTTAGTATCTCATTTCTTGGCTATCATCTGTGTATGTCCAATCCTGCCTAAGCAGGGGCCCAGTAATGGATGTTAATTTTCCCTTAGATTCGGCATAAGAGAAGAAGTATTTTTATTTTTTTTTCAATTTCCTTTATGGCTTTTAGTTCTTCCTGTGATTCTTGTTTCCTATAAGATTCCTTCAGCTTAAGTTCGATATTTGCAGTTTCATTGACTTTCTTTTTCTAAATGATGGTGAAAGTCTTTCTCTTTTGGGTCACCTTGCCTCGCTAGGAGACGGCCAATGTGTCGAAATAAAAATATAAATATATAGGATGGGGTCCACCTCTGGTGTAAATTGTGGGACCCATAGCCTCGGAGAAGTGGATAAAAAGGCTTCAAGGAAGAATATTTGGATTTCTTCCTGAAGCCATTTGAATATTTCCACGAACGAGTGGTATTGATCAATAACAACACTGCACTAGCCAAGGATTCGAACCCATGCTGTACTGGCCCGTCACTGTTAGCGAGAACCACATAATGCCTTAACCCACAGGACCACCCAATCCTACAAGAACCAAGCACCCAGCCAAGCTAGGTGTGTTGCTCTTGGTCGGAGGACATACGGAGGTGTGGGAGCTTTCAAGCTAATTTCCTTCTCATCCCTGTTTGGTGTACTAGCCTCGTTCTACCGCGCGTTCGTGGTTACAGTAATATATATATGCTGCTCGTAGGTTAGTACACCAAACAGGGATGAGAATGAAATTAGCTTGAAAGCTCCCACACCTCCGTATGTCCTTGGACCAAGAGTAACACATGTAGCTTGGCTGGGTGCCTAGTTCTTGTAGGATTGGATGGTCCTGGTGGTTAAGGCATCATGTGGTTCTCGCTCACAATGGCGGACAAATACAACATGGGTTCGAATCCTTGGCTAGCGCAGTGTTATTTACATATATATATATATATATATATATATATATATATATATATATATATATATATATATATATATATATATATATATATACTAGGTTGGTAAACAGCAACCGCCCAGGGAGGTACTACCGTCCTGCCAAGTGAGTGTACAACGAAAGCCTGTAATTGTTTTACATGATGGTAGGATTGCTGGTGTCTTTTGTCTGTCTCATAAACATGCAAGATTTCAGGTATGTCTTGCTACTTCTACTTGCATTTAGGTCACACTACACATGCATGTACAAGCATATATATATACATACACCCCTCTGGGTTTTCTTCTATTTTCGTTCTAGTTCTTGTTCTTGTTTATTTCCTCTTACCTCCATGGGGAAGTGTAACAGAATTCTTCCTCCGTAAGCCATGCGTGTTGTAAGAGGCGACTAAAATGCCGGGAGCAAGGGGCTAGTAACCCCTTCTCCTGTATATATTACTAAATTTAAAAAGAGAAACTTTAGTTTTTTCTTTTGGGCCACCCCGCCTCGGTGGGATACGGCTGGTACGTTGAAAGAAGAAGAAGATATATATATATATATATATATTTATATATATATATTTATATATATATATATTTATATATATATATTTATATATATATATATATATATATATATTTATGTATATATATATATATATATATATATATATATATATATATATATATATATATATACATATATATATATATATTTATTTATTAATGAAATCATGAAACACGTGATTTTGAATCATTAACAGAACTGCAGCTAGCCAGGATTCGATCCTGCCTTCCTCTATCCACTGGACCAACAATTCTCAGAAACACCATATATCTATATATATATATCTATATATATATATCTATATATATATATATATATATATATATATATATATATATATATATATATATATATATATATATATATATATATATATCTTTCATTGCTGGTCCAATCCTGATGGAGTCCCCCTAATTTTTCTCTGACGCGGGTCCAGTCATAATAAAGGGTCAGAGTGCTCTCTCTGATACTGGTCCACTCGTAAAGAAAGCACAAACAATTTTCTGTGGTGTTGTGCACAATAAAAAGTCAAATATTTCTCTTCAGTGCGCGTCAACTCGTGCTGATAGCTGAAATTGTTCTCTCGGTACTGGTCCACTAGTGATGTAGAGTAAAAGCATTCTGTCAAATTAAGTCTGGTGTATATACAGGCCATCGAGTACAGTTGGGCGAATACAGTTTTTTGTATTCGAGAAGGTGCACACACCTGGGAGAATATTTCGACGTGTCTCGGAAATGGGCGAAATGTACAGCATAATTAGTTTCAGGGAAAGTGGTTAATCCCCTTACCAGATCGGCTCATGTTTAAGTCGGTGGGGTTGCGTGCAGCTGCTCTGAGTGTGTGTGTGTGTGTGTGTGTGTGTGTGTGTGTGTGTGTGTGTGTGTGTGTGTGTGTGTGTGTGTGTGTGTGTGTGTGTGTGTGTGTGTGTGTGTGTGTGTGTGTGTACGCACCAGTAAAATAATATCATAATTATTATAAAAAATGTATAATGTAAAAACACCACAATATAAATGTGAAAAAAATAACCTGAGCTCTCAGAATATATTTTCTACTTTCACTCTGTTATTTATACTTATTTGCACTCACGGGTTTTAGTGATTTCTTCCATAAAATGTATAATAAAATGTATAATATTCAATCTAACAACGAAAATCTTAAAATGGATGCCGCTTATAGTAATAATCTTATTTTGGTATTAAGATAATTATGAATAATGGGCAAAATCGTCTCATTTACAGTTTTTAAAATGCAATTTCTTTGAATTAAATACAAAATTACCAAAAATATAAGAATGCGGAATGTGAAGAGAAGACGAAGACAAGAAGACACGAATAAAAACGAGAATAAACACAGAGAAAATAAGATGACTCAAGTAGAGAAGACAATGGACCGGAAAAGGGAAGACCCTAATATCTCCAAATATCACAGCACTATAAAACACTTTATTAAAACGGAAGATAGAAACTAGGTGCTATAAAACAGGCCTAATATATTGGCGCAGATAAACTTGCACAAAGAACAACAATTTATTATGATATAATTTCGCTTTAGATAAAGCTATTTTTTTGTATTTCATATATATGATTACGTTTGACACAAATTTTTGCTGGAAGGAGAAGTGGAAGTTGGTGTAGGTGACGTCACGTTTATAATAGCAGGCAATGTTGCTATATATCGTACCAGAGTACAAGGCAGGTCTTGCTAATGTAAAATAATATGTGGTAGGGGCTTTTCTATGCTGAGAGCTCCTTGATTTTTGTGATGGCTATAAACCTCATAGCAGAATATTGTACCCAGGATGCAACACAACACGAATGGACAAATCATTATAGACTAACTTTCAGGTAACTAAGATTCACATTTTATTGATAATATTTTGTACTGGGCCGTAAACCTACATGCATCTGATTACTTTAGATACATTTTTTATTTTAAGTAATCATAAAGCAACTATTCCGCACATTGCTCTAAAACTAAGGTGAATATTAAGGAGAGAGGAGAAGGAGCATAAATGGAGCACTTCAGTCTGGCGGGCCAAAGGTGGTAATTGCAGTGATATATAACCCGCCCCAAAACAGTAGGAGGCCAAGGCAAGAGTATGATGAGAGTAACAGTGATGGTTGACACACTGGTTGAGGTGGCCAAAAGGGCTCATGCGAGCAGAGCAAAGCTGCTGATTGTGGGTGACTTCAATCACAAGAAAATTGACTGGGAGAACCTGGAGCTACATGGGGGCCCAGAAATGTGGAAGGCTAAGATGATATAGGTGGAATTGGAAAACCTTATCTTCCAGCATGTAAGAGACACTACCAAAGAGAGAGGAGAGAATGAATCGGCAAGATTGAACCTAGTATTATCCTTGAGTAGGTCAGATACTGAAGACATCACATACGAAAGACCCATCGGGGCCAGTGACCACGTGGTTCTGAGCTTTGAATACACAGTAGAGTTACAAGTGGAGAGGGAAGAAGGAAGGGCAGGACGAATGAAGCCAAACTACAAGAGAGTAGACTACACAGGCATGAAGAATTTCCTGCATGGGGTTCAGTGGGACAGAGAACTGGCAGGGAAGTCGGTAAATGAGATGATGGAATATGTGACAACAATAAGCTAGGTCACTGAGGAGAGGTTTGTACCCATGAGCAACAGAAATAACGAGAAGGCCAGGATGAGCCCTTGGTTCACCCAAAGACATAAATAGGCCAAAACCAAGTGCACTAGAGAATGGAAGAAGTATAGAAGGCAAAGGACAAAGGAGAATAAGGAGAACAGTCTTAGAGCCAGAAATGAATATGCATGGATAAGAAGGGACCAGGTAATCAGGCTGAGGAAGGAAGGAAGGAAGGGAGATCACAAGAAACGACTGCAAAGTATGTGAGGAGCTCAACATGAGAGTCAAAGAATTGTTCACAGAAGAAACAGAAAGGGCTCCAGAAAGACGAAGAGGTGGGGTACACCATCAAGTGTTGGACACAATACATACAACCGAGCAAGAAGTGAAGAGGTTGCTAAGCGAGGTAGGTACCTCAAAGAGAGAGGGAGCAGAAGCATTATGTGTACCACTAATAACAATCTTCAGCACATCTATCGAAACGGCGACTACCTGAAGACAGCAAATGTAGTCCCAATTAAAAAAAAAACCAGGAGACAAACACGAAGCAACAGACCAGTGTCACTGACATGAATAGTATGCATAGCTATGGAGAAGATTATCAGAAGAGTATTGGAGCACCTAGAAAGGAATGAGCTTATCAGCATCAACGTGCACAGTTTCAGGGACGGGAAATCCTGTGTCGCAAACCTACTGGAATTCTATGACAAGGTGACAGCAGTAAGACAAAAGAGAGAGGGGTGGGTAGATTGCGTTTTCTTGGACTCTAAGAAGGCATTTGACACAGTTCCCCACAAGAGATTAATGTAAAAAGCTGGAGGACCATGCAGCGATAACAGGGAAGGCACTGCAATGGATCAGGGAATACCTGTCGGGAAGACAACAGCGAGTCAAGGTACGTGACGAGGTGTCAGAGTGGGCACCTGTGACGAGCGGGTTCCACAGGGATCAGTCCTAGGACCGGTGCTGTGTCTGGCATATGTGAACGACATGATGGAAAGAATAGACTCAGAAGTGTCCATGTTTGCAGATGATGTGAAGTTGATAAGAAGAATTCAGTCAGCAGACGAGGACCAGGCAGAAATACAAAGGGATCTGAACTGGCTGCAGGCCTGGTCCAGAAACTGGCTTCTGGAGTTCAACCCCACCAAGTGAAAAGTCATGAAGATTTGGGAAACGCAAAGAAGACCGCAGACGGAGTACAGTATAGGGGAGAGAGACTTTAAACGTCACTCAAAGAAAAGAATCTTGGGGTGAGTATAACACTGGGCACATCTCCTGAAGTGCACATTAAGCAAATAACTGCTGCAGCATACGGGCGCCTAGCAAACCTCAGAACAGCATTCCGACATCTCAATAAGGAATCGTTCAGGACACTGTACACCGTGTACGTTAGTCCTATGTTGGAGTATGCAGCACCAGTTTGGAACCCACATCTAGCCAAGCAGGTAAGGAAATTAGAGAAAGTGCAATGATTTACACTAAAGGGCATGTCCTACGAGGAGAGGTTAAGGGAAATCGACCTGACGACACTGGAGGACAGGAGGGATAGGGGATTATATGATGACGACATAAAATACTGAGAGGAATCGACAAGGTGAACAGAGACAGGATATTTCAGAGATGGGACACAACAACAAGGGGTCACAGTTGGGAGCTGAAAACTCAGATGAATCACAGGGATGTTAGGAAGTATTTCTTCAGTCACAGAGTTGTCAGGAAGTGGAATAGTCTGGGAAGTGTTGTAGTGGAGACAGGATCCATACACAGCTTTAACAAAATGTATGATAAAGCTCATGGTGCAGGAAGAGTGACGTTGTAGCTGCTAGGGAAGAGGCGGGGCCAGGAGCTGTGACTCGACCCCTGCAACCACAACTAGGTGAGCACAGAATAGAATGTATTGTAGAAACCACTAGTGACCAGTTAAAGATGTAGAAAACGTTTGAGGTGAAACGTTTCAAAAGTCCAGATCCCCAGCTGTTACTCATGATTCTTAATCAACAAAAGCGCGGAGCTACTCTGCTCATCAAAATACTTAAGGTAATATTGCATTAGATAACAAAACATTCTCAATCATATTGTAAATTCCTTACATCTAAAAAAAATCTTTGTTATCAGTGAAAAACCTGCAATCCTGAGCTATACCAAATAAACTGTTTCATTATTACTGTTATTAAACGATGGAAGTATTGGGTTAACCTATTTTAAATATGCTTTATAAATGTGAATTATGCTTCCCAGTTCGACTGAAATCTCGAAGGTCATCTCCTCTCTCAGAACTTATAAGGTAGCCCGTGGCCTGATCGCTAAAGCTCTCTCTTCACAAGGAGAGGGTCTGTGTTCGATTCCCAGCGCGGGTAGAAACATTGGGCGTGTTTCTTGACACCGGTTGTCTATGTTCACCCATCAGTAAAATGGGTACATAGGAGTTAGTCAACTGGTGTGGGTTGCATCCTGGGACAAGGACCTAATTTGACCGAAATGCTCTGCATAACAAGCGGCTTTTTATATAGAAGTATGTCACTGATGTCAGCTAGGACTGTATACCTTGTACATGCACTTGTAGTAAATAAATATATGTTAATATTACAATATACAATATTATTGTTAAGTTGTTCTGCAAAGGTAGGATATATACAGATTAGTGTATTCAATACAAGGTGATCTTCTCCCATAGGCAACAAAGGTAAGTCAGTACGAACTGCCAAATGGTTTTATGCTATTTAATTCTTTAACGGGGAAATTCTTTAAACCTCTCCACTTCCATCACTCGACTACAACCATACGGCAGATTTAATAATCTCGCTCGTTTCTCGTGTAAACAAACTACCACAACTACCACCAACAAAAAATCGATACAATACCTGTGGACAATGACTTCCAGTTAGACCGACACCCACTCACACCTGTTCCGCCCCATCCCTCCTCTTTTCCACGCTTTTTCTCTTTCATTTTCACCATCGCCACTACTTTTCTCTCTTTTACCCTTCTCTATCTTCCCCACACCTTTCCCAACCCTCTTGTACTCTCACTATGCCAGTTCTACACAAGTTGGGAGCCTCACCAGGCTTTCAGAAACCAAGTTACAGAAAAAGGAGACACCCTTTCCACCTGCCACTGACTTCTGAGGGAAAGCAACCTGTTACATTTGATGTATGGAGCACCAATTCTCTCTCTCTCTCTCTCTCTAATTTTAACATATAATTTGGAATAAAAAATACTTTATTTCTGTGACAACAAGCCATCCTGCATTAACATTTCTTTTTCATCTATATACATTCCCATGCCGTAGGTTTGTTTGTAGAGCCTGTTATTGAAAGAAAAACCGTTGAAATAAACTCAGAGTTCAATCAAGTCAACAAAATCTCCGGGAGGTAGAGGAAGATTAAGGTCCTGATTGACTTTACGTCGTAGAACCTCGATGGCTTTTGTGGTAGGCACTTTAGTGAAGAGAGAAGTCACTTCCAAACTGCTTAGTTTCTTGTTACGGACGGAGAGGTTTCGGATGTGGTTGAGAAGGTCGCCTGAATGCTTAAAATGAGCGGGGCTGATGATCCCCAGAAGGCAGGAAAGATGTTTGGCACGAACTCCTGGTAGTTTGTGTGGTGCACTGCCTATACCTGATATGACTGGTCTGAGAGGAATATTATGTTTATGGGTCTTGGGTAAACTATATATGTGTGCTGGTTTAGGATTGCTGGGTAACAAGTACAGAAGTTTCTTCCATTCTCTAGTGCGTTTGAGTATTTGTCTATTTTTGTATAGAAAATCTTTGGTGAGTGTCTCCCACTGTTGTGTGCTGATGGGTTCCTATGTAGACTGATCGTTCAAAAGGTCCATCATTTTGGTGTTGTAGTCACTGGTGATGAGTATGACGACTCCACCTCCTTTGTCGGCGTTGGTGACGATAATGTTAGGGTCGTTGGAGAGATCCTTAAGGGCAGTGATATATCGTCTAGGAAGATTAGTAGAAGAAGGTTCACATAAAGCTGCAGTGAGAATGCCCTTATATAACCCTTCTGGAAGTTACTGTCACTGTCTGTGGTTTCTGGTAAATAGGTTGAGTTGATAGTTAGGTTTGCGTATGTTAGTGGTAAATTTGAGACCCAGACTCAGTGCTTGTTTCTCATAGCCAGTTAAGGTGCGTGACGGCAGGTTGTTTATCAGCGATTCCCGTCCAATTTCCTTTCATTGACTGTTAGTGCAGAGGTACTGAAATATGCGATTGAGTTTGTTCTTCTGTTGGAGGTTGGCTGTGGTGACTGTGCTGAGAATATGCTCAGCAGTGTGTTGGCCAATCTAAAGATTGGCCCTCATATTCCTAGCAGTTTCAAAGGTTTCCTTAGCGATGTTAGAAAGTTCTTTGGCACATTCAGTTAAGTAAGCTTGGGTAGCTGGAGAGAAAGGGTGTTTGGAATTGGAGAGTTGGGCACGAGTAGACTTAGGGATCACCTTTTCGGCCAGGTATTCATGTAGGAAGTTGTGTCTGTTGCGAAAGCTGTGAGCACGAAGAAGGGTGTCCAAATAACGTCTGCATGAAATGTCCATTATGGTGAGGTGTCCGACAGATTGTATATATTTGGTAGAATTACCGACAATATGTAAAGTAAAAGGACACAAGTGCAACTAATGTGACATGATGAACAAGGCTAAGAAAGCTAGGGGTGTGTGTAAATCAAGTGTTTGCAGTGAAACATATAGGTGAACAGTATATAGATAAGGGTAAAGAGGTTTTTGTGGCATTTATGGATTTGGAAAAGTCGTATGATAGGGTGGATAGGGGGACAATGTGGCAGATGTTAAAAACGTATAGAATATGAGGTAGGTTATCGAAAGCAATGAAAAGCTTTCACGCCGATAGTGAGGCTCAGGTTAGTGTATGTAGGAGAGAGGGAGATTATTTCCCAGTAAAAGTAGGCCTTAGACAGGGATGTGTGATGTCATCATGGTTGTTCAGTATCTTTATAGATGGAGTTCTATGAGAAGAGAATGCTCAGGTGTTGGCAAGAGGTGTGGTGTTAAAAGTTAAAGAATCTAACACAAAGTGGGAGTTGTCACAATTGCTCTTTGCTGATGACACTGTGCTCTTGAGAGATTCTGAAGAGAAGTTGCAGAGGTTGGTGGATGAGTTTGGTAGGGTATGTAAAGAAGGAAATTAAAAATGAATATAGGAAGGAGTAAGGTGATGAGGATAAAACAAAATTGGTAACGGAAGATTGGATATCAGATTGGAGGGAGAGAGTATGGAGGAGGTGATGTGTTCAGATATTTGGGAGTGGATGTGTCAGCAGATGGATCTATGAAGGATGAGATGAGTCACAGAATTAACGAGGGAAAAAAAGTGAGTGGTGCACTGAGGAGTCTGTGGAGACAAAGAACTTTATCCATGAAAGCGAAGAGGGGAATGTATGAGAGTATAGTTATACCATCGCTCTTCTATGGATGTGAAGCATGAGTTGTAAATGTTGCAACAAGAAGGCTGGAGACAGTGGAGATGTCATGTCTGAGGGCAATGTGTGATGCAGAGAATTTGTAGTTTGAAGATTAGGAGGTGTGAGATTACCAAAACTATTATCCAGAGGGTTGAGGAAGGGTTATTGAGATGGTTTGGACAAGTAGAGAGGAGGGAACGAAATAGAATGCCTTTAAGAGTGTATAAATTTGTAGTAGAGGGAAAGCTGGGTAGGGGTCGGCCTAAGATAGGTTGGAGTGAGGGGGTAAATGAGGTTTTGTGTGTGAGGAGCTTCGACTTTCAGCGAGCATGCGTGATCGTGCTAGATAGGAGCGAATGGAAACAAATGGTTGTTAGGACTAGACGTGCTGTTGGAGTGTAAGCAAGAGAACATTTATGAAAGGATTCAGATAAACCGGCAGGCTGGACTCGATTCCTAGAGATGGGAAGTACAGTGTCTGCACTCTGAAGGAGGGGTGTTAATGTAGCAGTTTTATAACTGTAGTGTAAGCACGCTTCTGGCAAGACTGAAAGAGTGAGTGATGACAGTTTTTTCTTTTTCGAGCCACCCTGCCTTGGTGGGAAACGGCCGATGTGTTAATAAAAAAAAAATATTGTATAATAATAATCTTTATTTCTACAAGTACATGTACAAGGTATTGTTTCTCTCCTTCTTTTTCTCTCTACGTTCCGTGAGGTAAGAAAAGTATTATACCAGCAACTGCATTTTAAAATCCTGGACTTGGGGCTGTGTCTCGACCCACGCAAACATAATTCGGCGAGTACATCTCAGAGAGTACAGACACAAATACACTTCACTTAATCCTTAATTATTTCATTTAGTATAGCTCTTTGTTGCCGAATTACTTGACGATATTGCATAAATTTATGAAATTTACTGTACAGTAATAGCTTAATGGGGGCGGCCTTCATCCTAAATTAACCAAAGTTGGCTCGAACACCTTAAGTTTATGTAAATTATTCATGTTTACTGAATATCGAATAAACACAAGCCAGCCTGTGCTCGCTGCCGCATTTAATACCAAGAGAACGTGAAAAAATTTTCTTTTGGTAACTTTCCGGCCGGAAGGAGAGAAACTTTCCTTTCAGTACACAAAGACTTGGCTTAAGTGGAGTCTACCTGGAGGGTATTCCGGGGATCAACGCCCCCGCGGCCCGGTCCACAACCAGGCCTCCTGGTAGATCAGGGCCTGATCAACCAGGCTGTTACTGCTGGCCGCATGTAGTCAAACGTCGAACCACAGCCCGGCTGATTCGGCACCGACTTTTAGTATCTGTTCAGTTTCCTCTTCAAGACAGCCAGGGGCCTATTGGTAATTCTCCTTATGCATGGTGGGAAGCTGCTGAACAGTCTTGGGCCCCAGACACTTATTGTGTTTTCTCTTAGTGTACCAATGGCGCCCCTGCTTTTCATTAGGGGTATTTTGCACCACCTGCCCAGTCTTTTACTTTCGTTGAGAGTGATTTCTGTGTGCAGATTCGGGACGATTTCTTCTAGGATTTTCCAAGCGTAGATTATGATATATCTCTCTCGCCGGCGTTCCAACGAGTACAAGTTATGTGCTTCCAAGCGTTCCCAGTAGTTAAGGTATCTGATGGAACTTATATGTGCAGTAAAGGTTCTCTGCACATTCTCTAGATGTGCAATTTCACTTGTTTTGAACGGAGATGTTAATGTACAGAAGTATTCCAGCCTAGAGAGAACAAGTGATTTAAAAAAGATCACCATTGGCTTGGCATCTTTCGCTTTGAACGTTCTCATTATTGATCATATCATTTTCTTCGCAGTTGTGATCGTGGCAATGTTTTGATCCTTGAAAGAGAGATCCTCAGACATTGCCACTCTCAGGTTCTCTCACATTATTTTTTCGCTTTATTGTATGATTAGAGTTTGTGGTACACTCGTTTCCATAACGAAGTAGTTGGAATTTGTCTTCATTGAACATCATATTGTTTTCCGTTGTCCACTGGAAAACTTAGTTTATATCTTCTTGGAAGTTAACCGTGTCCTCAATAGATGACAGTCTCATGCAGATCCTAGTATCGTCTGCAAAGGATGACACGGTGCTGTCGATTACATCTCTGTCTGTGTCTAATGTGAGGATGAGGAACAGGATGGGGGCGAGTACTGTGCCTTGTGGAACAGAGTTTTTCACTATGGTTGCTTCCGATTTAACTCTGTTTACCAGTACTCTGTGTTCGATTGGTTAGAAAGTTGAAGATCCATCTCTCCATTTTGCCAGTTAGTCCTTTAGCGCATAATTTGTGTGCTGTTACGCCATGATCACACCTGTCAAAGGCTTTCGCAGAGTCTCTGTATATTACATCTGCATTCTTTTTTTTGTTCCAGTGCATCGAAGACCATATCATGGTGATCCAGTAGTAGCGAGAGTCACGAGTGACTCGCTCTGAGCCCATGTTGCCCTGGATAGTGCAGCTTTTGGGAATGTAGTGGGAGTGTAGTGTATGTCTGTTCAGCATAAAATATACTTAGTTCCAGATAAAATATAGTTTAGCAGGAGATAAATAGTCACGGGTTATCAATACTGTGTAACCTTTAACATACAAGGTTCCAATGTTATAGATGGTCTGGGTAGCGTGACTAGAAGGCTAAATTTCATTTATAATTTCCTCCGTTTCGTGTCGTGACGATATCCTGAGACGCGTCTTCATTGTGACTTTAAAGTAACAACGCACATATGCTCATGCTCGTTTTTAATTCAGCCTGTCTGTCTGTCTGGTTTCTGGCTTTGATGAATAAAGTTGAAAAAAGAGTTGGCAGACGCTCATATCATGAAAAAGATAAATATTATAGATCGGAAAGCAACGACAAAAGTCGAGATAAAAAAATAAAAAAAAATGTGTTATATGGAAACGAAACACTGAAGAAAATTAAGAAAACAGAGTATATTAAAATATAGTTAAATACAATGCAGAATTTGAGAAAATAACAAGCCTCCCCCCCCCAAAAAAAAAATAATAAAAAGATGAGGAATGATATGCTGTGGATAGTGAATATGCGAGGATGAACATCATCCTGCGGGTGAACATACATAAACTTGATGGAGGGGACACGCAAGAGACCATAAAAGGTGAATATGCATGTCTACCACCCTGGCAAGTGGACACGCCAGAGGGAGAAGCCGAGAAACGTTGACTTACAAGAGCATGCATAAAGTGGACATGGAAGAAGCAATAACTAAACAATGTTTTCTCTCTCATTTGGATGCATGTTAATATATTTAGTTGTCTGACTTATTTTTATACCCCTTTCCTTTTACGAATTAAAACGTAATCAACTTTCCTTGATTTCTTTTTTTTTTTTTTTTTTTTTTTTTTTTTTTTTTTGGGTTGGTGGCAAACCCGAAATAACAGTGTCAGTCCTTTGAGGGAAATGAAATCAAAATTTCAGTAATTTTTACTGTGATTTAGTTGACAATATTCTACAGAATCACTGCAGGTATGTTATTTTAATTTTCTAATATATCAAATTTAAATAGTAATATCCTCACTCAGTTCAGTATTTTTAATGGAACATTAATATACACGAAGCACAAAACTATTAATATCGGTATTTAATTTTTTTCTTCTACACAGTTCTTCCTAACTTATTACGGGTTTCTTAAGACTCTGCGATCGCGGGTTCTAACCCCACCCGTGGTTTGGTTTGGAAGATCTCAGGTTTAACCAATGCCAGTTTATCTCAACCTCCATTATCAACACTACCGGGATAAAATGAACAATGCTGATAAACAGTAACATTGATAATATAGGCGCTAAAATGTTTTTTTTTGGCTACCTCCTAAAATCTTGCAATAAATCTTGCAATAAAGCTTTTCTTGGCAATATAACATTCGAGGCAATAAATGTAAGACAGTAAATTGTGCCGGACAACTGTCAGGCAGCAACAGGAAAAAAAGTGGGTGGTTACAGATTAGGTGTTTCTTTAGAGGGTGCATAAATCTTTCACATATACAGCAGCTGCCGTATAAAATCCTGAAGCAATATTGTGTTGGTGAGTTCTCCCATCATCTCAAGTAAAGATTTCTTTTTATATACATCCCACGTATTTGTAGTCCAGAGTTCATAGATGAGGAAATATCCAAAATTTATGAAGTAGGTAATGATTTGAAATACCCAAGAAACGTAATTGATAAATCTTTTAAAATTGCTAGAAATACTTTTTACAATCCAAAAAGGGACAACCAGCCTTATTCAACTAAAAATATGTTGGTTCTCCCTTACCATGAAAACTTGGTTGATATGCCTTCTCTTCTTAAGACTTTTAATATTAAAGTTGTATTTAAAAATTTTAATACAGTAAAAAAACTTTTGATAAAGAATTCCCCCCAAAATGCTTACGGATGTGTCTATAAGATTCCTTGTAAAATTTGCGATAAAGTTTATTACGGTCAAACTGGAAAAAATCTCGAACTAAGATTAAAGCAACATAAATATAGCATTAGAACTGGACAAGATTCTAATGCTTTATTTATTCATGTGAGAGATTTTAACCACCCTATTGATTTTCAAAAAGTTGAGAAAGTTGTATCAAGCAAGTCCATGGTCGATAGGAATATAATTGAATCTTGTTTCATAAAAAGCAGTTTTGACAATAATATGAATATTTCCTTTGGTTTATATAAATTAGATCAATTTATAATTAATAGAATTTGGGAAGAATTTAATAATACACTGGACAAATAATAAATTTTAAAATTCTTAATTCTTGGGTAGAATAGTTTGTTGGTGGGTTGTGTGAAGGACCTGTCTAGTTGGGCCAGCAGACCTGCTGCAGTGTTCCCTTTCTTATGAGTCGCGCGTCAGGTGTTGCTTTGTTGTGGGATGTGATAGTGAGGTGTGGGCTAGACCCTTTATATGCCTTCCTTTGATGCATTAGTTTCATTGTTCCTTAATAATGTGAGTAGTCACGAAAGCGCTTGGAATTTCTCTATTCTTTCACAGTGGTTGTTTTGCATACACACACACACACACACACACACACACACACACACACACACACACACACACACACATATATATATATATATATATATATATATATATATATATATATGTATATATAAATATATATATATATATATATATATGTATATATATCTATATTATGTTTTTTATTATTTTATTATTATCACACCGGCCGATTCCCACCAAGGCAGGGTGGCCCGAAAAAGAAAAACTTTCACCATCATTCACTCCATCACTGTCTTGCCAGAAGGGTGCTTTACACTACAGTTTTTAAACTGCAACATTAACACCCCTCCTTCAGAGTGCAGGCACTGTACTTCCCATCTCCAGGACTCAAGTCCGGCCTGCCGGTTTCCCTGAATCCCTTCATAAATGTTACTTTGCTCACACTCCAACAGCACGTCAAGTATTAAAAACCATTTGTCTCCATTCACTCCTATCAAACACGCTCACACATGCCTGCTGGAAGTCCAAGCCCCTCGCACACAAAACCTCCTTTACCCCCTCCCTCCAACCCTTCCTAGGCCGACCCCTACCCCGCCTTCCTTCCACTACAGACTGATACACTCTTGAAGTCATTCTGTTTCGCTCCATTCTCTCTACATGTCCGAACCACCTCAACAACCCTTCCTCAGCCCTCTGGACAACAGTTTTGGTAATCCCGCACCTCCTCCTAACTTCCAAACTACGAATTCTCTGCATTATATTCACACCACACATTGCCCTCAGGCATGACATCTCCACTGCCTCCAGCCTTCTCCTCGCTGCAACATTCATCACCCACGCTTCACACCCATATAAGAGCGTTGGTAAAACTATACTCTCATACATTCCCCTCTTTGCCTCCAAGGACAAAGTTCTTTGTCTCCACAGACTCCTAAGTGCACCACTCACTCTTTTTCCCTCATCAATTCTATGATTCACCTCATCTTTCATAGACCCATCCGCTGACACGTCCACTCCCAAATATCTGAATACGTTCACCTCCTCCATACTCTCTCCCTCCAATCTGATATTCAATCTTTCATCACCTAATCTTTTTGTTATCCTCATAACCTTACTCTTTCCTGTATTCACCTTTAATTTTCTTCTTTTGCACACCCTACCAAATTCATCCACCAATCTCTGCAACTTCTCTTCAGAATCTCCCAAGAGCACAGTGTCATCAGCAAAGAGCAGCTGTGACAACTCCCACTTTGTGTGTGATTCTTTATCTTTTAACTCCACGCCTCTTGCCAAGACCCTCGCATTTACTTCTCTTACAACCCCATCTATAAATATATTAAACAACCACGGTGACATCACACATCCTTGTCTAAGGCCTACTTTTACTGGGAAAAAATTTCCCTCTTTCCTACATACTCTAACTTGAGCCTCACTATCCTCGTAAAAACTCTTCACTGCTTTCAGTAACCTACCTCCTACACCATACACTTGCAACATCTGCCACATTGCCCCCCTATCCACCCTGTCATACGCCTTTTCCAAATCCATAAATGCCACAAAGACCTCTTTAGCCTTATCTAAATACTGTTCACTTATATGTTTCACTGTAAACACCTGGTCCACACACCCCCTACCTTTCCTAAAGCCTCCTTGTTCATCTGCTATCCTATTCTCCGTCTTACTCTTAATTCTTTCAATTATAACTCTACCATACACTTTACCAGGTACACTCAACAGACTTATCCCCCTATAATTTTTGCAATCTCTTTTATCCCCTTTGCCTTTATACAAAGGAACTATGCATGCTCTCTGCCAATCCCTAGGTACCTTACCCTCTTCCATACATTTATTAAATAATTGCACCAACCACTCCAAAACTATATCCCCACCTGCTTTTAACATTTCTATCTTTATCCCATCAATCCCGGCTGCCTTACCCCCTTTCATTT